>NC_073311.1:600000-847500 GCF_027595985.1 Sorex araneus | reverse complement strand
AGGGAAACCACTCAAACCCTGTATGTTATCTCCTTGGCTAAAGGAGACCATTTTGATGTCATTCGAAGTTTTACTGTCCATAAACTGAGACAGAGACAGTTGAAGAACTGGCTCACAGTCTCCTAACTGGAAGCAGAAGAGCTGAGATTTGCACTCAGGCAACCTGCTCCAGAGCCTACGGTGAGGCCCTTGATAAGAAGTGGCCACCTTATTAATCAATGGGATATGGGAGTTTACCAGGCCACTATCGGGAGCAATCACAGTTAAAGGAAGGGATAGAACCTCAAGATATCCAATTGCTGGGGTTAGCATGGTCAAAATAATAGAAATTCTTAGTGGCTGGTACAACCTTGAATTGTAAAGCAAAATAACTAGATTTGGAAAGTATCCAACCCTGTGTGGGGCTGAGTTACTTGCCTGTCTGCGATCAGGCTTGGTTTGTTCCCGGTACTGCATGCTCCCCACATTGCCAGATGCATCTTTGGAGCATCCCCAGCACTGCTGGGGGTCAGGGAACCCCCGCACCTCAGGGCTTGAACAGCACCACCTCTTCATCACTAATTCAGAGGCCCCTTCCCCAGAATACAATTTTTCCTCAATCCTATCACAACTGAAATTTGCCTCAACAGGTGTAGCAATTTATCTCACTTCCAACTCCCATGCCCAGGCAGTCTCCAATACACTTCACCAAAATGAGTCAGACAACCTCCTCGTCCGGGACAGGACAAAAGTGGGCAGGCAAGCTTGGCCCTCCCTGGAGCACTGCCTGTATTGATTCCTGACCATTTCCTGGTGTGGTCCCAAAACAAAAACAAAACATTGAAAACGAACAACTGCCAGAAAGAATGTGATAGTGAGTCAGACTGTTCCGTGCTCGGGGTGCTCACACGACCACCAGGGGGGAGAATGCCATTTGACACACACTATTAGCAAGGAAAGCACAATCCACAGACGTCTATGGCAGGAGAAGCCAGACACACACCCTAAAGTTCAAAAGCTCAGCTCAAACTCAGTGTCTCAGAAGATGAAACCTGTGCCAGGTCTGAAACCATGGGGAAAGGTCCCTGTGGAATTGCATAAGCTGTGAATAGTGCAAAGACAGGCCAGTGGGCCGGGCACAACAAGGGGTCCTGCCTGAGCATGGAGCTCCGTGACATTACCCAGTTCTGCGGCCTGGCCAAGAACCTAAGGGCCAGGACCCCACAACTCCAAACTTGATGATCAGACAAGATATTCTATCCAGCTCCTCTGGTTCTGAAAGACACTACTTCTGCTTGCCAAGTGTCAGAATGATGCACAAGCTAAGAAAGCACTGAAATAAGCAAAATGGCTTCAGGAAAAGTAATTTTTTAAAAAGTCAATAAATTAAATCCAGGGTAGTTAAAATTTTAGAGTAAGTGTGAAGGTGTCACAAAATCTTGTCGCAACATTACTGCTTTTCTTTATATTTCTTTTGCTGCATCAGACGGGTGCCTGGGGGCCAGCTCAGAGGCAGATGGCTCAGGCTGGAGGAAGCTGCTGCGTGTGCCCCTGAGCACCTACGTGCATGTGGCAAAGGGAGGAGGGGTCTGAGGATGTTTTGAAGGGGTATAAAGGTATTATCCATACTTAACTTGTAGAGAAATTTAAACAACTTAGGGAAATTTAATCAACTAAATGTATAATAATCAATGTTTTTTTGAAAACTGATTTCCCAAGTCTTGCTCATTGCTCATAAGGGCAGGCACCCAACCCTTCCTGCAAAGCCTGTGCAGCTGTCCCTGGGTTCCCTCTGGGAGCCTGCACCCAGCCCCAGGGGCAGTTTTCAAGCAATATCTGCCACAAGCTAGTGGGTGACCACCTGGTCTCTGCCGCACAGGTGCAGGTAGTTCAGAGTCTGGGCACACACAATCCTTATGTGAGGGCACCACCGTGTCTACACAGGGGCCCCTGGACAAGATATCAGCACATGCTTTTCATCTCGCTTCCCTATGGGTAGCCTGGCTCCCTTCCTAAGTCAACTACGGAGCCTGAGACTCACATTTCAGGAACTGGGAACTCCAACTCGGAGGAGACAAAGGAAGAGACGACACTCGATAGAAAGGAAAGCACCTCATGAGTGAGGACCTTCTCCATGGTGAGCCCCAGCACCCTGGGCTACTCAGTGACCCACAGTGGGAGATCTGGGGCACAGTGTCCTGGGGAATCCCCATCCCTCCAGGCAGTTTCTCTTCCTTCGCCCTGGAAGTCACTTTCTCTGTTCCCTCAATGCCACCCTACCTCCACCAGGTCCCCCCACTCTCTTCCCCTGGGGGAAGAGGATTCTCCACTTCCCAGCAGAAGCTGGGGTGTCTTCGAAGTGGTGAGCTTTGACCCAGAAGTGCTCCTCCCCGGGGTTGACCCTGGATGTGCCAGGAAGACAGGTGAGTGCAGGACAGGTGTCTATTCTTTCAGGTCTCAGGAGGCTGTGGCTCATGACCTTGAATTTGCTCACAGGTCTCCCTGGGCCATGGGGGTTACTGACAGGGGACTTCTTAGGCAACCCCTCTAAAACAGAGACAATGAAGACCCAGCTCACTGACCCTACAAACCTCTGTTTAAGAGCAGTATCCTGACCTCACTTCTCTGAGCTATACAGGATAACAGAACAAGGGAATGCAAGGAACCAAAGTGTGTTTGAGGGTTGGGGGAGTGCCCTGAGATTACCCTGGACCCTAGATGTAGAAATGAAAAGGGCAGGGAAGAAAAGAAATCAAGGAGAGGAGTAAGAAGAGGTAGACAGAAGCTAACAGAGGCAGTGGCAGGAGCAGGGACCTCAGGTCCATTGGTGGTATATAATATATATTATATATACAACATATATTATATATATACTATATATACACTATATATATATTGGTGCTATATTGTGCAGGTGTGCTATATATCACACCACAGCACCACAAAATGGAGACCTGAACTACAGTAACTCAACACTCAAATGTGCCTGTCAGGCTGGAAAGGTAGTTCAGCAAGAAGGGTGTTTGCCCTGCACACAGCTGATGCAGGATCAGTCCCCTGCACCACAGTGGGTCCCCTGAGCTTGCCAAGAGTGATCCCTGAGTTCACAGGGAGGAGTAAGCTCTGAGCACCGCTGGGTGTGGCCTCAAAACAAAACAAACAAATGTGTCTGTCAAAGAGGCAGGCTGGTGGGATTGGAGGGACCTGGGGACACTGGAGGATGGGGAAATGGTCACACTGGTTCTGGAACGCTGTAGGCCTGAAGCTCTTTATAAATCAAAGTTTCCTTAAATATATATTAATAATGATAAAACAAGAGCAGGGGGCCAGAGAGACAGTATAGCAGGTACTTGCCGTGCATGCAGCTGACCCAGGTTCAATTCCCTGCATCCTATCTGGCCCCCAGAGCACCACCAGGAGTTAATTCGTGAATGCAGAGCCAGGAACAAGCCCTGAGCATTGCTGGGTGTGGCCCAAAAACAAATAACAATAAAACAATAAAAATAATTAAAAATAATAATAAAACAATAATAAAATCCTTAACACTCCTGAGCCCTACTCCCCCATCTACCAGATGGGGAGACAGACTCTAGCTCACTGGACACCCAAGGGAGAACAAAAGGGGTCAGTTAAAATTTAATGAAGTCATGAAATTTCCTTATAGATGGATGGACATGGAGAGTATCAGACTGAGTGAAATGAGTCAGAGAGACTGACATAGGATGATTGCACTCATTTGTGAGATATAAAAAAAAAAAAACATCGTATGAGAATACCTGAGGATAGTAGTAACAAGGGCCATGAGAATTGGTCCATGATAGGAAGCTTGCCACAAGTGTTGATGGTGGGCAGTGAAGACAGAGATGGGACCACTATGACAATGATAGCTGGAAATGATCACTCTGGACAAGAACTGAGTGCTGAAAGGAGGTAAAGGGACAAACATGATGGTATTCAGTACTGTATTGCAAACTGCAATGCCTAAAATGGGTCAGAGAGAGAGAGAGAGAGAGAGAGAGAGAGGCTATGGGGGAGTGGTGGGAAGGAAACTGGGGGTTTTGGTGGTGGGAAATGTACACTGGTGAATAGAAGGGTGTTGGAACATTGTATGACTAAAACCCAGTCATGAGCAACTTTGTAACTATGTATCTCACCGTGATTCAATAAAAAAAGCAAAAAAACTTAACTGAGCACAAAGGATATACCAGACACTTTCCATGCAGTTCCATTTCTAGGCCACATCCATGTAAAGGTAGTCGTCATTTTTATTTTCTGATACCAAGAGACATCTCCAAGATCTCCCAGCTCATCAGATCTGATCTAGGGCTCAGACTCTGCCAAGCCCGATTCTACTGTCTCCTTCTGTGCTCTGTGAAGAATGTGACAATAACTCCTCATGCCCGGCACACGGCAGGTTTGAATGCATGTCCTTTCTTCTTTCCTGTCTCCCCTAACTTCCTCACTCTCCCTGGAGCTGTGCCCCCACCCCAGGGTGTGGGTGGGAGAGTTTCAGGAGAAGCAGGCACAGGACAGATGAGTGGAGGCTCCATGCCAAGCTCTTCATGAAGAGCCTTCAGAGCAAATAGGTTTTGGTTTCTCTTCCTAATGACACCTAAGCTCTTAGGGTCCAACACCATCATTTCCTTTTCTGCAAATGGAAAAATCCTCCAGATGGCTTTCAAGAGCCACCAAGTTGGGAATACTAAACACCTTAAGAGTGACGCTGTCACCTCCAAAACACAAAGAGCTTGGGCTCTGGGGTCCTTCTCTGAGCCTGGCTCGGATGTTCACCAAGCAGGATGATCTCAGACAGAACCTCCTGCCTTCTTCCTACTCAGTGTGTCGACATAGAGATCATATTCCTTGTTTCACCATGATTAAAGTTACAGAGATAATTCTGCAAGGCATGTAAAGGATGTAAGCGTGGAGGAGCACAAGTTACAAATGTGCAAGATGATGGGGATTCACAGTTTATCAGAGCTGCCAAGAAAATTCCTGAAGAAAAATGAATCCCAAAGCCGAGGTGAGCTGTGAGCTGAATTAAGGATGGCCTGATGATAGAGAAAAACTAGCTGTCACAACCCCATTTCAGTACTGCAATTTAACCTTCAATCAATTTTATAAGGCCAGGAAATAGCTGTATTTTTAATTAAGTGTTGGTGGTAGACTCAGAAACATGAAATTTAGTGGTGGAGGAAAAAACCAACTTACAGAACAAAGCTGCTTACCTCGCCTTCCAAGAACGATATCTTTTCTAAAAGCTGCAATATTAAGAGCTGCTTCTGTTGCACTTTTTTCTTCAGTGATTCAATCTAGTGAGAAATGAATGAAAAGTGACTCATTAAAAACACAGACCTCTACAGTTTAATAAAAGGCACAGATGGCTTTAGGTTCACTTAAGTAGAAACTCTGCACAGGGGCTGGGAAGAGAAATCCTGCACAAGTGAATTTGGACTCACACATCATGAGATTTGTTTAACCTAACATCACTATGCTGATCTTGCATTGGAAGTCATATTAACTTTCTACAGATGTGTCAGGATGTCTCACTCTTTGGGAAGCGCAGAAACAATGCTACATAAAACAATCGTTCAATTTGAGTTTACCAGGCAGCCCTCAGTTTAGGCATTCAGCAGTTATTCCCATTAGTATTTGTTTGACCAAGTGCCAAAGTTTCAGTCCACTCGCCCTAAAAAATGCTCGTGGAATTCACAGGACAGAGCCTTGTGTGGTCCGGGAAGGCACTAAAGAAACATCTTTGAGCTGGGACTAAGCTTTCATGTTTATATTCTGTACTGTATTACTGTAACTTCATTTTTCATTCTCATATTATGTCTCTATCATCCAGGCTTCCTAAAAGCAGAAATCAGGGTATTTAGTACCAGGTCGTGCCTTGTGTGTAAGACAGTGTGTCAGTTTAAGAACTAATTTGTGATTCTGAAGACTAAATATACAAGATTGTTAGAAAGTTCCCGTGCTTCATGAGGCTGACACCCAAGGACGGTAGATACAAGGGCCAGGGGGATTGCCCCATAGCTGGAAGACTGCTTCATGAGCGGAGGGGAGAAGGCAGATGGAATAGAGAAGGGATCACTAAGAAAATGATGGCTGGTTTTCCCTCACTGAACTTCCCAGCTGTCGGTGCCCGCGCCCTGTGTGCACAGACCCCAAACCCCATCTCCAGTTTGAGAACATTGAGAATGTTCATCAAACTTAAAGAAACGGTGGAGCAGTCAGTGAAGAAATTACAGGAAGAAATGAGAGCAGTGGACAGGAACTCCACCCCTTGCCGCGACTGAAGCTGCGCCTCCTGCTTCCTCATCCAGGTGCACCTCTTTCCCTCACTGAGCTCCCCAGCCATCAGTGCCCGCAAGCTGTGTGCATGGCCCCCAGACCCCATCTCCAGCCAGTGACCAGTGGCCAAAAGGGGCAAGGCATTGGTAGTGGGCGTGGTCGCTGGGAGTGGCAGCAGTTATCTTCCCCTGTTCTAGTGTACTTGACAGACGTCTCAATCCCCATTAACTAACTTTGTAGAGATCTCCCCAGCTACCTCAAACACAAAAGGCTAAATTAACCACTAGCCTACTCCAATTGCACCTAAATATCGAAAACTCATGAAAAGAGAGATTAGCTCTAGTGAACTGGAAGGTCCCACCTCCATACAACCGTGACAGCATGAAGAAACAGCGCAAATCCCCACAGCAAGGAGAGGACGAGGAAAAGAGTCCAGAAGCCTCAGCAGGGGTTTCCCACAAATGTGATCTCTCTGATAAAGAACTCAGAGAAAAAATTCTGAGAATGTTCATCAAACTTAAAGAAACGGTGGAGGGGCTGGAGCGATAGCACAGTGGGTAGGGCGTTTGCCTTGCACGCGGCCGACCCAGGTTCTAATCCCAGCATCCCATATGGTCCCCTGAGCACCGCCAGCGGTAATTCCTGAGTGAAGAGCCAGGAGTAACCCCTGTGCATCGCCGGGTGTGACCCAAAAACCAAAATAAATAAATAAATAAATAAACGGTGGAGCAGTCAGTGAAGAAATTACAGGAAGAAATGAGAGCAGAAATAGGAAAGCTACATTCAGAAATGTCACAAATAAAAGACACTGTAGATGAAATAAAAAACACAGTTGGAGCCCTCAACAGTAGAATGGCTACAGCTGAAGAGAGAAGTAGTGAGCTTGAAGATGAGCAACAGAAATCCCACAGGCTACAACAAACAATTCAAAAAGATCTTAAAATAGCTCTAGGGCGAATCAGAGACCTTGGGGATGATGCCAAGAGGAATAACATAAGAATCATTGGAGTTCCAGAAAGACAGGGAGGAAACCCTAATGAGAAAGCCACAGTTAAAGAAATCATTGCTGAAAAGTTCCCAGAGCTGGATAATGCAGATGTTCAGATCCTAGGAGCCAGAAGGGTGACAGCTAGAAGGGACCCCAATAAAAAGACTCCAAGACATATCATAGTCAGAATGATGGATGCCATGGATAGGGACACAATACTGCAAGCAGCAAGGTCAAAATAAAGAATCACATAAAAAGGAGCACCCCTTAGATTCACAGCAGACTTATCAGAGGAAACCCTCCAAGCCAGAAGACAATGGTGGGATAAAGTGAAAAAACTCCATGAAATGAATGCCTCACCACGAATACTTTATCTGGCTAAGCTCTCACTCAAACTCAAGGGAACCATACACAATTTCATGAATAAACAACAACTAAGTAACTTCATAGATTCAAAACCAAGCTTAAAAGAAGGACTAAAGGGGCTTTTGTAAGACAAGGAAAAACCTTACAAGAACAACAAGCCCCGAAGAAAGATGACACAAAATCCCATGACAATAATCTCTCTTAATGTCAATGGCCTAAATGCACCAATTAAAAGACACAGAGTGGCAAAATGGATTCGGAAACAAAACGCAACATTCTGCTGCCTACAAGAAACACACCTGAACAGTCAGAGCAAACACAGACTCAAAGTCAAAGGATGGAAAACAATCCTGCAAGCAAACAACTCCCTCAAAAAAGCTGGGGTTGCCATACTAGTATCCGACAACATAGATTTCAGGTTGAAAAAGATTAGAAGGGACAGCGAAGGTCACTTTCTATTTATCAAGGGATATGTGCAACAGGAAAAAATCACACTCTTAAATGTATATGCACCTAATGAGCGACCAGCTAAATACTTAAAACAAGTCCTAACAGACTTTAAGGAGGACATTACTAGCAGCACAATATTAGTCAGAGACTTCAACAATGCTTTATCACCTCTGGATAGATCAACAAGAATAAAACTCACCAAGGAAATACTGACACTGAAGGAAAAAATAGAAGAGAGAGGCCTAAGACCTATACAGGGCTTTACATCCCAAAAAGAAAGAATACACATTCTTTTCTAGTGCACACAGAACATTTTCCAAAATAGACCATGTACTGGGCCACAAAACATACCTCAATAGAATCGGACAAATAGAAATTGTATCAACTACCTTCTCAGACCACAATGCGCTGAAGATAGAATCTTCACACACAGACGCAGAGAATCAAAGCAAACACCTGGAAATTAAACAGCTCAGTGTGAACAGTGAGTGGGTCAGGAAGGAAATCAAGGAAGAAATAAAGAGATACCTCTTTATGAACAAATGAAAATGAAGACAAGAACTACCAAAACCTATGGGATGCGTTAAAACTCTGTTAAGGGGAAAACTTATAGCTCTGCAGCAATCCTTAGGAAGGAAGAAAGGGCCTACACAGATAGCTTGACTTCACAGCTCAAGGCCTTAGAAAAGGACCAGAAAAAGGAACCCAAACCAGACCGAAGGAAGGAAATAATAAAAATTAGAGCAGAAATTAATGACATGAAAACAAACCCAGAAAACAATCCGAAAGTTCAATGAAACCAAGAGCTGGTTCTTTAAAAAAAATAGACAAGATTGATAAACCACTAGCAAGACTCACAAAGAAAGAGAGAGAGAGAACCCTAATAAACCAAATCAGAAATGAAAAGGGGGACATCACAACAGAAACCAATGAAATTCAAAAGATCATCAGAGACTACTTTGAAAGTCTGTATGCCACGAAACAAGAGAACCTAAAAAAAATGGATGAATTCCTTGACTCCTACAATCTCCCAAGACTGAACCAAGAAGACTTGGAATACCTGAATAGACCCATTAATATCAAGGAAATTGAAACTGTAATCAAAAGTCTCCCCAAAAACAAAAGCCCAGGTCCAAATGGATTCATGGTGAATTCTTTCAAACCTTTAAAGAAGATCTGTTGCCAGTTCTCCTCAAGCTTTTCCAAGAAATTGAAAAAACAGGAACTCTCGCAAACAGTTTCTATGAAGCACACATCTCCCTAATACCAAAAGCAAACAAAGATACCATTAAGAAAGAAAATTATAGACCAATATGCCTGATGAACACCGATGCGAAGATCCTCAACAAAATATTAGCAAATAGGATCCAACAACTCAACAAAAAAATCATACACCATGACTAAGTGGGATTCATCCCAGGGATGCAAGGATGGTTTAACATTCAGAAATCAATCAACATAATCCATCATATCAACAAAAGTAAAGATAAAAACCATATGATCATATCAATTGATGCAGAGAAAGCATTTGACAAGATCCAACATCCGTTCATGATGAAAGCCCTCACCAAAATGGGTTTTGGAGGAACCTTCCTCAAGATAGTAGAAGCCATCTACCACAATCCTATGGCAAGCATTATCCTCAAAGGGGAAAAAACTAAGGGCCTTTTCTCGAAGATCAGGGACAAGAAAAGGATGCCCTCTCTCACCACTTCTGATCAATATAGTACTGGAAGTACTTGCGATAGCTGTTAGGCAATAAAATATATCAAGGGCATCCAGATAGGAAAGGAAGAAATCAAACTCTCACTATTTGCAGACGATATGATACTATATCTAGAGAAGCCTAAAGCCTCTACCAAGAAACTCTTAGAAACAGTAGACTTGTACAGTAAAGTTGCAGGCTCTAAAATCAACACCCAAAAATCCATGGCCTTCCTATATGCAAACAATGAGACAGAGGAAAGGGACATGAAAAAAGCAATCCCATTCACAATTGTGCCCCAGAAAATCAAGTACCTCGGGATCAGCTTAACTGAGGAAGTAAAAGACCTCTACAAAGAAAACTACAAGACGCTACTCCATGAAATGGAGGATGTGAGGAAATGGAAACATACCCCCTCCTCATGGTTAAGGAGAATCAACATTGTCAAAATGGCAATACTCCCAAAAGCATTATAAAGATTCAATGCGATCCCTATAAGGATACCCATGACATTCTTCAAAGAAATAGATCAAGCAATCCTGAAATTCATATGGAACAACAAATGCCCATGGATTGCTAAAACAATTCTTGGGAAAAAGACAATGGGAGGCATCACCCTCCCCAACCTCAAACTTTACTACAAAGTGGTAATAATCAAAACAGCATGGTACTGGAACAAAGGCAGAACTGCAGACCAATGGAACAGGGTGGAATATCCCTACACACAACCCCAAATGTATGACCATATAATCTTTGATAAGGAAGCAAGAAATGTGAAGTGGAGCAAGGAAAGCCTCTTTAACAAATGGTGCTGACACAACTGGACAACCACATGCAAAAGAATGGGCTTAGACCTCGACTTGACACCATGCACAAAAAATCAGATCAAAATGGATTAAAGACCTTAACATCAGACCACAAACCATAAGGTACATTGAAGACAAGGTCGGCAAAACCCTCCACGATATTGAAGCTAACGGTTTCTTCAAAGATGACATGCAACTGACCAACCAAGAGGAAACAGAGATAAACAAATTGGATTACATTAAACTAAGAAGTTTCTGCACCGCAAAAGATATGGTGACCAGAATACAAAGACAGTCTACAGAATGGGAAAGGATTTTCACCCAATACCCATCTGATAAGGGGTTGATATCAAGGGTATATTAGGCACTGGTTGAACTCTACAAGAAGAAAACATCAACCCCATCAGAAAATGGGACGAAGAAATGAGCAGAAACTTTCTCAAGGAAGAAATACAAATGGCTAAAAGGCACATGAAAAAATGCTCTTTATCCTAATCATCAGGGAGATGCAGATCAAAACAACTATGAGATACCACCTCACACCACAGAGACTGGCACACATCCAAAAGAACAAAAGCAACCGGTGCTGGCATGATATGGGAAAAAAGGGACTCTCCTACACTGCTGGTGGGAATGCCAGTGTGGAGAAGGTCCTAGACTAGAAGGAGCACTGGCTGGACATCCGGGTCATTGACCCCAAGAAGGCCATGGCCATGAAAAAGGACCCCGTCAGGAAGATTTTTGTGGGAGGTCTGAATCCTGAAGCCACCGAGGAGAAGATCCGCGAGTACTTCCGCGAGTTTGGGGAGATCGAGGCCATCGAGCTCTCCGTGGACCCAAAGTTGAACAAAAGACGGGTCTTTGTGTTCATCGCCTTTAAAGAGGAGGAACCTGTGAAGAAGGTTCTGGAGAAGAAGTTTCACACCATCAGCGGAAGCAAGTGTGAGATCAAGGTGGCCCAGCCCAAGGAGGTGTACCAGCAGCAGCAGTACGGCTTGGGGGCCGTGGAGGCCACAACCAAGGGAACCGTGGCAGTGGCGGCTGCGGAGGTGGCGGAGGTCAGAGTCAGAGTTGGAATCAGGGCTAGGGCAGCCCCTGGAACCAGGGCTATGGCTACCAGCAGGGCTACCGGCCAGGCTATGGCGGCTACGACTACTCGCCCTATGGCTATTACGGCTACAGCCCCGGCTATGACTACAGTCAGGGCAGTGCCAACTACAGGAAGAGCCAGCGCCTCGGTGGCCACCAGAATAACTACAAGCCATACTGAGGCTGCCAGGAGCTGGCCTCGGGCCTCGGGAGCGCAATTATGTACCAGTTGTAACGGCAACTCTGTGGCTGTCCTCTGTGCATCTTATTTAAAGTTTCCCCGGAAATCACTCTCCTGTCGCCTGTTTGCAGGGCTCTAGTTTTAGGCAGGGTGCGGGTCTCAGGCGGGAGGTCTGTGACCCTGGCTGTGAAAGCGTCAGCTGTACCTTAGAGACCAGTGTCACCTTTCACCATTTAATTTTGTATTATTTGCGTCATACATTTCCTGTAATGGAAGTGTTAATTTTACTGTACTTTTTGGTACCTTTTGGGAATCTAATGTATTGTAAGGTATTTTTCACGTGTCTTGATTTTGTCATGACCTGGATATTAAGGCTATCCAAATTTTTGGATTAAAAATGGAAACCCCCCCCCCCAAAAAAAAAAACAACAATGAATTTCTATCCCATTCTGTAGATTGTCTTAGTATTTTGGTCACTGTATCAAAATACTAAGCTTATGCAGTGCATAAGCTTCTTAGTTTAATATAGTCCCATTTGTTTATCTCTGTTTCTACTTGGTTGGTCAGTGGCGTGTCATCTTTGAAGATACTGTTAGCCTCAATATCATGGAGGGTTTTGCCAACTTTGTCTTCAATGTATCTTATGTATTCTGGTCTGATGTTGAGGTCTTTAATCCATTTTGATCTGACTTTTGTGCATGGTGTTAGGTTGAGGTCTAAGCCCATTCTTTCGCATGTGGTTGTCATTTGTTAAAGAGGCTTTCCTTGCTCCACTTCACATTTCTTGCTACCTTATCAAAGATTAGATATTCATACATTTGGGGTTGTGTGTAGGATTATTCCACCCTGTTCCATTGGTTTGAGGCTCTGCCTTTGTGCCAGTACCATGCTGTTTTAATTGTTACTGCTTTGTAGTAAAGTTTGAGGCTGGGGAGGGTGATGCCTCCCATCGTCTTTTTCTCAAGAATTCATGGGCATTTGTTGTTCCATATGAATTTCAGGAGTGCTTGATCCATTTTTTTTAAGAATTTCATGGATATTTTATAGGGATAGCATTGAATCTGTACAGTGCTTTGGGGAGTATTGCCATTTTGACAATGTTAAGTCTTCCTATCCATGAACAGAGGATATGTTTCTATTTTCTCATATCCTCTTTTATTTCTTGGAGTAGTGTTTTATAGTTTTCTTTGTAGAGGTCTACTTAGTTAGGCTGATTCCGAGGTACTTGATTTTCTGGGGCACAATTGTGAATGGGATTGCTTTTTTCATGTCACTTTCCTCTGTCTTGTTATTTGCATATAGGAAGGCCATGGATTTTTTGGATATTGATTTTAGAGCCTGCGACTTTAATGTACAAGTCTATTGTTTCTAAGAGTTTCTTGGTAGAGGCTTTAGGATTCTCTAGATATAGTATCATATCATCTGCGAATAGTGAGAGCTTGATTTCTTCCTTTCCTATCTGGATGCCCTTAATATCTTTTTTTTTTTACCTAACTGCTATTGCAAGTACTTCCAGTACTATATTGATCAGAAGTGGTAAGAGTGGGCATCCTTGTCTTGTCCCTGGTCTTAGAGGGAAGGCCCTTAGTTTTTCTCCATTGAGGATAATACTTGCCAGAGGTTCGTGGTAGACGGCTTTGACTATCTTGAGGAAAGTTCCTTCTAAACCCACCCAATGCCCTTATGATAATGGGCTGATATCAAAGATATACAAGGCACTGGTTGAACTCTACAAGAAGAAAACATCCAACCACATCAAAAAATGGGGCAATACCAGTCGGGGCCCGTGCTCGACTCCGGCCGGCCGGGTTTTCGGCCCGGGCGCCCATGCCCCTGCAGAGCCGGTGGATGTGGAACAAGCGGGAACCAGAGACAGCTTTAGGAATTGGGGTTCCAGCAAGTGCTTGCACCCATGTATGGAGACTGAACTAAGCTTTTGCCCCACGCCGGCTAACGGAGGAAATAACCTTCCTTCTTGGTCTCTCTCCCCTCCGGGAGAAGGCGTGGTGTCCGACATTTTGGGGGTCCGTTGAGAAGGTATGAACTTTGGCGCGGAAAAAAAAAAAATGTGTGCTTTGAACTTGAAACAGCCGCGGGATACAGGGCCAGCCCCAGTCGGGGCCCGTGCTCGGCTCCGGCCGGCCGGGTTTTCGGCCCGGGCGCCCATGCCCCTGCAGAGCCGGTGGATGTGGAACAAGCGGGAACCAGAGACAGCTTTAGGAATTGGGGTTCCAGCAAGTGCTTGCACCCATGTATGGAGACTGTGAACTAACTTTGGCTACTACTGTTCCAGGAAGGGAAATGATTCATTTTCAAACTTAAATCTTCGCGGACTTAATTACTATAATACAGAAATTGTAAAGAGACATTTTATCTCTTCATTCTCATCAATGGAAAACTTATTATCAAATATTTCCCTATTAATAGAGCTGTATTCTTAGGGGATAAATTCCAACAAAAATAGTGAGTCCGTTTTGAAACTCTAACAACAATAGTGAGTTATGTGTTGAAATCTGGAATGTAATCAAGGTAAAGAGAAAAGGAAGTGAAATTATCACTCACCTACGGGGTGGGTTGGGGGGTGAGGGGTGGGATGTATACGGTTTTTTTTTCTTTTGTTTGTTTGTTTGTCTGTTTTGTTTTTGCTTTTGTTTTTGTTTTTATTGGTGGTGGAATATGGGCACTGGTGAAGGGATGGGTGTTTGAGCATTGTGTAACTGAGATATAAGCCTGAGAACTTTGTAACTTTCCACTTGGTGATTCAATAAAATAAATTTAAAAAAAAAATGGGGCAATAAAATGAACAGAAACTTTCTCAAGGAAGAAATACAAATGGCTAAAAGGCACATGAAAAAATGCTCTCTATCACTAATCATCGGGGAGATGCAGATCAAAACAACTATGAGATACCACCTCACACCACAGAGACTGGCACACGTCCAAAAGAAAAAAAGCAACTGGTGCTGGCATAATATGGGGAGAAAGGGACTCTCCTACACTGCTGGTGGGAATGCCAACTGGTTCAGCCCTTTTGGAAAACAGTATGGATGCTTCTCAAAAGATTAGAAATGTTGCTCCCATTTGACCCAGCAATACCATTCCTGGGAATATATCCCAGAGAGGCAAAAAAGTATAGTTGAAATGACATCTGCACTCGTATGTTCATTGCAGCACTATTTATAATAGCCAGAATCTGGAAAAAACCCAAGTGCCCAAGAACAGATAAAAAAAAAAAAGTTAAAGAAACTTTGGTACATCTACACAATGTAATACTATGCAGCTGTTAGAAAAGATGAAGTCATGACCTTTGCATATAAGTGGATCAACATGGAAAGTATCATGCTAAGTGAAATGAGTCAAAAAGACAGAGACAGACATAGAAAGATTGCACTCATCTGTGGAATGTAAGTAACAGAATGGGAGACTAACACCCAAGAATAGTAGAGATAAGTACCAGGAGGTTTGATCCACGGCTTGGAAGCCGACCTCACATGCTGGAGGAAAAGGCAGCTTAGATAGAGAAGGGAACACCAGGTAAAGTGTGGTTAGAGGACCCGCTTGAGATGGGAGATGCGTGCTGAAAGCAGACTATAGATTGAACACGATGGCCACCTAATACCTCTATTGCAAACCACAACACCCAAAAGGAGAGAAAGAACAAAAGGGAATGCCCTGCCACATAGGTCAGGTGGTGTAGGGGGTATGGGGTGGGGGGGATGAGGGATACTGGTATCATCGGTGGTGGAGAATGGGCACTAGTGGAGGGATGGGTACTCAAGCATTGTATGACTGAAACACAAGTACAAAAGTTTGTAAGTCTGTAACTGTACCTCATGGTGATTCACTAATAAAATTTTTTTTAAAAAAATGAATTTCTAAATTGCCAAAACATGTGGTATATTCTAAGGAATATATGCATGATACCTTTGGTGTAAGCCATGTGAGGATATGCAAATGCCTTTACTTGCAAAAAACAACAACAAAATACCACAAAAAAAAACCAAACCTTAATGACAGAGAAATGGTTATCTAGAGGAAGGAGGGAACAACTAGGAGGATGAGACAGAGGAACACTGTCTTCTCATAACACCTTGCTGCATAGATTGTACTCTGAAAGCACTAGTTACAAGTACAAAATTAAACAAATAAACCAAAAAGGAAAAAATTAATCCTAAAACTTAAGAACAAATGGGGAAAAAGAGACTTAATTGAATATCAAATTAGTGAAAAGGGTGAATTTAAGGATTGACATAAAAAGGTATTTGTATCCAATAAAACTGCCTCAGGATATGTTGGAGAAAAAAATCAATTCTAGGGGACACACACACACACACACACACACACACAAATGTGCCAGATGAACCCAAACACTTTGTTATGTAAAAATGAGGGCATGAAGGGCTCCCTTTGACCAAGGATGGGACAAAAGGGCATCAAAAAATAATGGATGTAACTGCAAAAAACACATAGAGTATGTAGACATAGACAGATATGAAAATATTTTATTTCTTTGTGTTATATTTGTTCTATTTTGGGGGCATACCTGGCTCTGCTCAGGGTTTTTGCTCAGGGATCACTCCTGTGGGGACTAGAGGAACCACATTAATTCTGGGGATTAAACCATAGTTGGCTGCACGCCAAGCAAATGCCTTAATCCCTGTGCCATCTCTCTGGCCACCTGTTTTATGATTCTAAGAAAACAAGACCAGGCTGGGGATATGGCTCAACAACAAAGCACATGCTTGCATGACAGAGCTAGGCATGACCCCCACACCACACACACAGAGCCAAATACAAAGAGCAAGAATACCTTACTGGATACTATTGGATGTAAGAGAGGCTTGAACTCCTTCCTGCGAAACTAGACAACTCAGAGAAAAAAGTAAAGCACTGCCCCACCATCCCTGTGCCATCCCTGTGCCACCGCAGTAGGCGGGCAAGTCTGACTTTACAGCTTTCCCACTAATAAATGGAGGAGGAGTGCAGAGTCTCACCAAGCCTGCCATATCACACAAAACAGTCAGGGGCAAAGCTATGGCAGAATGTTACAACTGTGCTTTGGTCACTGCCAACACCCACTGGTGTCTTAGCACCATCCAAAGTGGGGATAAGCAGGTGCTACATTCCTACAATGGCACAAAATTGACTACATAGGGGAGTTCCTGAAGGATTTTTGTCTCTCCAGGTCCACCACAAAACACACAGTCAGTAATAGTAGCAGTGGCAGCATCATGTCTCATCAAATGTTTAGCTCTTAGAGCTATTAAGGAGACAAAAGCCCAGTTCAAAATGGCCTGATTTCCAGCAACAAGTCACTCAGGAAGGGGCTGGAGCAATAGCACAGAGGGTAAGGCGTTTGCCTTGCACGCAGCCAACCTGGGTTCAATTCCCAGCATCCCATATGGTGCCCTGAGCACCGCCAGGGGAAATTCCTGAGTGCAAAGCCAGTAGTAACCCCTGTGCATTGCCGGGTGTGAACCAAAGAGAAAAAAAAATAAAGTCACTCAGGAAAAATAAACGTGTGTGAATGTGTATGTGAGTGTGTGTGTGAGTGACTGAGTCTGTGTGTGTGAGTGTGTGGGGCGGGGGGTGGCTAAGTAAACAAGTAAACAAGAAGCAATATGTTCTAGATTATAAGAACATAGAGGCATTAGAACCAAACAGAATAACTCTTCCCTGTCTGCTGATTGGCACAAAGCATCAGTAAGGACATAGGCACTGGAGAGATGGCTCATAGGGGAGAGGCACTTGCCTGGTATGCACAAGGACCCAAGTCCAAACCCCAGCTCCAGGTACACTCACCCCAGAACCATCAGGAGTGGCCGTGAGCAGCAATGAGGTGGCTCTGGGGAAGCCCCCTCCACACCCACCCAAGCACTGAAATGCCTGACACGGCTGGCCAAGATCAATGGGAATGGCCCCCCAGGTCCCTCAGCAACACTCAGGAAACCCCCAAACTATAATTAAGTCTTTTTAGGAAATCTTATGGAGTGATATTAAACACACTGAGGAATTACACATTTTGTTGGGTGTGATAATGGTGTTCTGAACATATAATTTTAAAAGGACATATGTTTTAGATATGCATAGTAAACTAGACAGGAAGCCTTTAGAATGCCTGGGGTTTGCTTTAGAATAACTACACAAAGTAGGGGGAGAGATTAAAAAGAAAGGAATATCACACAAAGTCTCACAAATATGGCCAACTCTTGCTCTTACTTGGATCTGGGTAATGAGTTTAAGGGGGCTTCATGAATTGTTCTGTGTTCAAGAGAGCCTTGGACATTTTCATTATGAGGTTTTCAAATTCCACCTGGTGTCAAAAATATAATCCTCTTACATGAAAAACATACTATATAAAACAGACTATAATCAGACACACTTAAGAAAAATAGCTAATGCTAATAGTGAAAGGCATTCCCAATTAAACACAGTAATAAATTACTTAGCCTTTATTCTTCCGAATTTGCTAAACTATTGGCTGAAGAAACCAGGATTGGAAGAGGGGCAGCCACTTTCAAGTACTGCAGGTGGTACTGTAAATTAGAATGACCTTTTGAGCAATTTAGCAATAAATATTAAGAGCCATAAAACTGTTTCTACCCTTTGACCCACTAATCCCACTCCTGGGAATTTATCCTAAGGATATAATTCAGACAGAGGCAAAAAGCTATATATACAGAGATATTCTCACTCCTATTATTTATAATACAGAGAAAATGGAAATAACCTTGATGTCTAAGCACTATAAAAGAAGGGGAGTAAATTAGGTACTATCAATTTGAGGGAATACATTACATAGCCACTAAAAACAAATACATCGCAAGTTGCAAAGGTGTTTACAAAAAGCCTCAAGAGATAGAAAACAGAAGTTTTCAATGATGAAGATAAAAGATGGAAAAGAAATTAAATAAATAAAATAATTTAAGGATTGTGGAAGAATTACAAGTTCCCCAAAGTGTGTTTTGTTTAAATTTCTTTAAATTTCAATACAACTAATTCTCAAAACAAACCAAAAAATAACAAAAACCATCTTTATGGAGTTCTTTTTTCACTCCTTCCTATAGCACTATTTTAAAAACTGATCTATGATATCTTTCAGTGATAGAAAAATGAGTAAAGAAATATGCTTAAATGTTCCAGGAATGTGTATTTAATCAAATTACATTAAAAAGTGGCTTTGCACAGGAATTTTTCTATTTTCAAAGTAATTCAAGGAATTTTGGAAGCAAGAGCCTAAGAGAGTTCTATTAATCCTGGTCACTTGAAAAAGGAAAACAAGGCTTAGAGAGATAGTGCCGGGCTTAAGGCACTTGCCTTGCATTCCACCAACCATGGTTTGATCTCTGGTACCACACAGGGTCCCCCAAGCTCCACCAGGAGTGATCCCTGAGCCAACTGTAAGCCCTGAGCACTGCCAGGTGTGACTGAATATAAGACAATAAGAGAGAACTAGAAAAGAAAAGAAAATACAATGAGGAGAGGAGAAAAGAAGAGAAAAAAGGAAAAGAAGAGGGAAAAGAAAAGGGAAGGGAAGGGAAGAGAGGGGAGGGGAGCGGAGGGGAGGAAAGAAAGCAATCCGAGGCAGAGCTGTGGTTTGCAGGGTAAGGGTGGGTGCACTCTGGGACAGAGATGGGTGCACTGTCTTATTGTGGGCAGAGAAAGACATGACAAGGCTACAGCTGCTCAAGCTTCTGCTAGAAGCTCATGTTTCCAGTAAGGAGGCTCCCAGAAGCTCTGGAGCTCCCTAAACACAGGCACACATATTTGCTTCCCTGCAAAGCAGGAATGCCATGTTGGTGCTTCCTTCACAGTCCTCACTGTGTTCTAGGAAGCCAGAAGCTGTGACTATGAGTGAAGTCCAGTGTTGCTGAAGCCACTGTACCCTCAGATAACAGGCACAAACAAAAGTAAAGCCCCTACCACATTCTTCTGCCACAAATACAGTATAGGTCCAAATTACTTCTAATATTAAGTGATACTTGGTGTTCACCCATTCGTTTTCCCAACCAGCTTGTCATAGTCTGGCTTGGAGATTCGTGGTCCAATCTTGACAGCTCAGGGCACAAGGTGGGCACCAATCCACATACACACAACGACATATACACAACTGACATGGAGATGATTTAAAGATACAGATGTGCCAAATGCACACATTTGAGGGAGTAGGGGTGGGTTGTGGGAAGAATCCAGGGTACCCAAAGAAATATGAAGACCCTTACAGAGACAATGGACTAGGGGTTATTATTTTTCCTCTTCTAACTATTGTTTTAATGACATCAAACAAAACATTATTAGAGGACTTGCTGTGTTTTCTGTGATCACATTGACTCATTCAGGATTTGCTTCTCAAACTAGAGAAGGAAGAATGTTAGCAGGCAGTGCGCCCCTGCCAGGAATGTCCTAATACTGGTGGAAACTTTAGATCCTGGCACAGTTTCCCCTGGTACTGCCTTCTCCTCAGAGAAGCACTTGGTTCCTAAAATGACAGGTTCGGATGCTTCTGGGTTTGGTAACATTTAACATTCTAAGAAAAGAACTCCCAAGTCTTGAGTTCCTTTTATCTTGAAATCACACATTGTATGGATAATGATGTTATCTGTTTGCCAACTTTCAAAAGTCTTTAAATAGTGCCTCCTAACATAAAATGAGCTATTGCTATGTCATTGCTAGTATTTCTCTCTCCTTAAACTGTGAGTTTCTGGGAAGTAAACACCTTGGTCATTAAATTCTCCATCAATGAATGAACCACAAGTCCCTCTTAAGAGTTGCATGCAGGCATTTGATTTCCATTTCTGACACCTCAGATGGTCCCCAGAGCCCCATGAGGAGTGTCCTAAGGGACACAGAGCCAGGAGGAAGCCCTGAGCAGGTGTAGGGGAAAAATCTTCAGGGGCCCAATTGTTTAGAACATATTTTTCCTGACGCAGAGGAACCCAGGTAGACTGAGTTAGACTTAGTAGACTCCAAAGTACTCTCCCAAATGGAAGACACACACCCCCAATCCAGGGTATCATGCAGCTGATAGGACAGGGAAATAAATCCCTTTGACACCTTTCTCTTGTTTTTGATAAATTTTGAGTTTGGAGATTTGACCTTCACAATGTTGCAGTGCCCAGTGTGAGACTGAATTTAGGTCCAGCTGCCACCTGGAGTCAGAATTGACTCAGGAACACCAGGTTCAAGCCAGGTTATTCAGAAATGAAAGATGATCAAAATCCACTTTCCAGAACTATAATATTGCTGAAAATTAAAATATCAAGTAGTAGACCCTTTATACAACAAAGAAGAGAAACAAATCTCCATCAAATCTGAAATCTTTCACCAGATATTAAAATAATTTTTCTTTTTGTTTTGGTCAGCACTTTTCTTTGGAACTCAACTGAACAGTTGGCTAGTACCCTAACCAATCATTCAGGTTATTAGTTGTCTAAGATTACAGGCCAGTTTGTTATTTAAGGGGAAGGGGCTATCTACATATTTTTAACTACTATGAAGTGAAGGAGGCAAGGGCCTCCACTATACCATCAGGGTAGTGCATATAAAAGGAGTTCTGATTGGCCTAGCTGATCTGATTGATTGGTTTGTGTAACCAATTAGAATGATGGGTGTTCCCATCGTTGTTAATATCAGACATGACCAATCAGGCAGAAGGACAGAGCCACCTCAAGTTTTAAGCACAGGGTCTGTGGGCCTTTCTGGTACTGGAAAAGAAAGAAGCTCCAATGAGAAGCTGATGCTGGGAAGAAGGTGGATGGGGGAGTTGCTAAAGGGATGCTGCTGCTGAAAGAGCTGTGAAGAGGGAGCCACCCAGACCCTATCCTGAGCAGAGGTTTCCACTGACTCTTGTGAGTCCTAGATGGTACTAGAACATTAAAGGCAACCTCTGGTTGGTGTACAATTCTACCTCACATCCCCAAGACCCCAGAAGCTAGACTTCTGTAACAATCATGACTTTCTTCTCATCACCCGTGATTGGGTGTCCTGCATAGGCGCCTTGAGCTAAGTCGTGGCCACACACAGGAGTCGCAGGAGAAACTGTAATAAAATACTGACTTCTGGGCCTGATGCCCAAGGATGCTGAATAAATCCCTTTCCATGTATAAAAACAAACAAACGACAACAATAACAAAAATAAACAACCCTCCCAAGCATCTAACATTTCAAATTCCCTAGTGTGAATTTGAGGGGTATGGAGAATTCATGCTTTCGTCCCTCTTTTTCTCCCCAGTTCCATATCATGCTGGTGCTGTCCCATTCTATCCTCCTACACTAAAAACTACTCCATTTTTTTCACTCCCTGCTGGATAAACCAACAGCCCTTACCCACACCCACTGAAGGCAAAGAAATAGCCCAGTTCCACAACTAATCTTGAAAAGAACATGATGCTGCTGAATCTTCCGTAGTAGATTGGTTTGGTCTAACAACTTTGGGGTCTTCACAGAATGAGGACAAGTAGATTCCCATTTTTGCCTGAAGGCACGGCATCTCACAGCCATACCTGACACCCTCCAACACAGAAATGGCCCAGCTCTACAGCTGAACCTGATCAAGCTGCCAAGCCAGCAAATTGTTCCCGCTCCATAGGTTCTGGACCATGCACCACCTCTAAAGTTCATAGTACTGTTAGACCAGTAGGATTCAGCAAATCTGATGGGAAAGTTGCTCATTAGGCTCAATAAGTGAAAATAATAACATAGACTGCTCAAGTAGCACCAATCAACTCAGTAAATCTTCAGACAATGATTTCAGGAACACTACAGTGAGGTATAATAATTATCACAAATTGACTTTTGCTGAGATGTTTTGAAAATTCCATTTGCCTTTGCTTTATAACAAACAATATGAAGTGTACTTGTTTATGCCTGCTGGGTTGGTGGGTAGGAAACTGGGGATGTTGGTGGAGGAAAGGTCACACTGCTGGTGGGATTGGTGCTAGAACACTGAATGCCTGAAACAACTATACTATGAACAACTTGGTAAATCATGGTGTTATAACTAAAATTTAAAAAAATAACAGCTACTTTACTTTCAGTGCTCGGTGAGCCTACAGGGCTTCTTTCAGGCCTTTGCACAGGCTGTTGGTACCTTGATCAGGACAGACTTTCACTGTCTATCTCCTCCTCCACCAGGAAACCTGCTGCCACAGATATCATGTGACTACTATGTATGCTGCTGCCACATCGTGCACAATAGTCATGCTCCAGATTAGCTCCCTCTCCTGGCAACCTCTCCTGGCCAACTATCTCTCTGTTCTCTCGGCCTTTTGGGCAAAGCCCTGTTGGACTCAGCACCATTACTACCATCCTTTGCTTATACCTTTCCCTGATGTTAGAGAACAAGGTCACAGAGCACAGCTGTTTGCTATGTCTATTCTAGAAAAGCACAGCTAATTGACAGGGTGAAAGTGCCCCCATCAATCTGCACGTTCTTATAAACTTTGGGGAGGAAATTGCTGTCATTAAAGGATTCATCCAAATTTGTTTCCAAAGGAGACTGTATGTCAACCAGACCAAAATGAAGCGGTGTAAACAGTCTGTAAAAGTCTGTGGTAGACTCAGAGGCAGCCCAGAGCCTGCAAATCTTCTTGGCTTCCAGAAACTTTCTTCCACTAGTGACAGATGTGTAAGATATAGGTCATTTCATGTGAGATAGGCTCTTACAGAAAACAGTAAGAGCCAGTAATTAGAATTATGTGAATAGTACCCAATTGTGTAAGCCTCATACAACATAATAATATTGACTCTAGAATAAGAAATGTGGCAGAAAATTATTATTAATATTACTTGGTGGTATTATATTATCTAACAGTATGTATATTGTTGGATATCAACCCTAGGTGTTTTAGGCTTCACCGGTGAATTGCTGCTTTCCTTCTCCCAGAGACATTTACAGAACCCTTGGTAACAGCCCTAATTTGGCTAAAGTCTATCTTCAACCTTTCCTTTGTGCTGGATATTGACCCTAAGTGCTTTAGGCTTCATCAGTCAACTGCCCCCTTTCTTCCTCCCTGAGAAGTTTAACATGCCCTTTCTAGCATCCCTAACTTAGTTAAAGTTTATCTTTAACCTTTCCCTTGTATTTTACCTCTCATTGTCACAGTTCCCAAGTCAGTCTTGATTACTTGTAAGCCAAAACTTTGGTGATTCTGAACTTTTATTTGTATGGCTTTGTATTTAAAGTGCTGTATATTTGTACCTGCATTTCTATTTCTCCTACAGTCTTTTTATATTTTACTATAGAGCAATGTTCTTTGGTTAAACACAGAAAGACCATTAATGCTATGCTCCTAATATTTGGGAGTTGACTGACTCTGAAATTTATCTGTTCCTGGGCATAATTACTTGGTGATAATTACTTGACTAAGGCTTCAGGTTCTGTAGTTCCTAACAACCCAAAAGGGAGGCCCTGCCGTGGGACTGGGATGGACCCGGGGCGATTGGCAAAGCTACCCGGCATCGAAATGGGACATTCTAGAAAGCATAAATGCATGGTCTTGATGCAAACTGTTACAACCTAAGAGACAGGACCCCAAAGGGGAAGGACAAGCTGAACTGGCCTGAAGACTTAGTCTGGGATTTACGGTAAAAGCCTTGCTTGTTGTCAGAACCCAGACAACTAAGTGTTAAAGCCTTGCTTGCTTTCAGCCCAGAGAACTAAGTGTTGGGATCTTTGTCTCTTGCTGTGTTTATCCAAACAACTGCAAGTATTGATAACTTATACAACTAGAAGGAAAGATAAAAGCAATGTAGATGTCCCTGGGAGACAAAGTGTCTTCTTGAGTTGACCGCCCCAAGAGAATTTCCTCTGCCAAATGTTTATCTATGTAAATGACCAATCACACCTGTCCTTACCTCAACCCCCTTTCAGATGTTCTAGAAGGATGCTGCTAGCAACTCTGCATTAAACGGGCCATTTTCACCATCAGACTGTGGTCCCCAGCCTCCCTGTCTCCCCGTCTCTCTGTGTCTCTGTTGAAGAGCCCTGGGGAGGTGAGTAGGTGGGGAGGCAGCTCTGGGTCACCAAATACACATGTGAGTCACAGCTGCAGCACCCGCATTTTGCTTTGTGAACTCATAGTATATAATTATACATATATCATAATTTAATAGTATAGTTATACATATATCACTTGGTATGGTTTTAAAAAGAAGCTTGTGAGCCAGAGAGATCGTACTAGGAAAGGCTCTTGCCTTGCATGCATCTGGCCCAGGTCCTATCCCAGGCACTACATGTGGGCCCTCAAGCCCCACCAGGAGCAATCCCTGAGCGAGGAGCCAGGAGTCAGCTCTGAGCACAACCAGGTGTGGCTGCCCCCAAAACCATCCAAATTACTCAATAAATAAAGTTGTATTATGGGGTATTTCACTCATTGGCAACTTATAAGATGCATGTAACTGAAAAAATGGCATACATGAGACTATAAAACAGCTGAATCAAATTGATAAAATCTCCTAAGGGAACAAATTAAATGCTTTTAATCTACTGTTCACATTTATCATATTATTTTTTATGTTCTTTGAACTTTTTTTTCATTTTAGGAATAGCTCCTGAGAACCAACAAGGCACATTTATTTAAAATCCAGGGTTAGGGCTGAGCGTGGCTGTGCTCATGTGTGTCCGGAAACACCAAACTTCAGTGGATAAAGTCACTGCCTATCTCAATACTTCCACTTTGGGTCCCTCCCATAGACCCTCACTTTATAAGACTGCTGGAATTAAGCTGCATTGATAAGGAAATTGTTTTCCTAATGAAAAATGTATCAGAGATAATAACTGCCCATCAAAACTTTGAGTCAAAATGAAATAACACAGGGTGTGAATTCTAGGTCAAAGTAAAGCCACGTGTCACTTAATATCCTCACTATGTCACTATGAATGTGTCACTATGAATCCTCATAGACTTCTCATAGGAAGTCATGGCTTTTCGGTCATATGAAACTCCCAAAAGGAAATAGCTTAAAGGTCCCCAAGACTCTTAACTCCCCTAAAACCCATGGATTAGTAAGTGATCAAGGATGGAACAGGACAGGCAAGAACCTTCTAAAGTTCACTCAGGGCATTAGTCACCTTCTCCCTTTGCTTCCTCATACCCTTGACAGGTTTTCTGTCAGCCTCCTGTTGTCTCTGTGATCTCGTATTCAGTTTCCCTGCACAAAACAGGGCCCATGAACTCCACCATTTAAAAAAAAAAAAAAACCGCACATTTCTTCCTTTGAAAACTTTTTGTAGTTTTTGCTATAGCTTCCTTTCATCTAACTCTACAATTTCAAAGTCATTGTGCTTTACAAGTATATTCTTCTTGATTGAAGACTACCACAATAAGAATTTTTTAAATTAATAAATCTACCCTCCTCCTAAAAAAAAATAATAGCAGGCAGGGAAATATGACTATCTCAGAACGCGAGCCACACTAATGCAGGAGGAAAGAATGAACAGTTTCGAGAGGACAAGGAAAATGGAACATTATCTTATTTCGGGGGCACTGAAGGGAATGAATTAAGGCCACAACAACATGAAACTGAAAAATTGCTAAATAAAGCTCTGAGTGGGGAAAATGAAAAATCAATGAAGGAACGGAGGGAAAAGGGTACATTTTTCATCTTCATGGGGCTTGACTGGGTTTGTGGAAATTCATTTTCAATTAATGTGTCTTATGGCATTCGGCCAGGCTACCTAGGAACAGGGACATATTTCTGTCCATTTCTCCTATTAAGTTTGAAGTCGTATATAATAGCGCATCCCTTCGCGAGGGGCGGGGGGCGGCCTCTGCGGCCGAACTGCCCGATGGTTTGGCTCGGCCTTAGCTGAAGGGCAGCTGACCCCGCAGGAGTCCGGCGCCCTGGGCCTTCACGGGAAGGGCCGCCACACGCTGGGGGCAGCGCGAAGGCCACACCGGCAGGCAGCTCCGGCGTCGGCGGGCAGCCGCTCTCCTCAGGAACCCGCGGCCGTCCCCTGAGGCGCGACTCCAGGCTCTGACGCGCCCGTGGACGGTGGGGGCCTCCCGCCCGGACTGCGGGGTGGCACGTGGCCCAGAGCCCTCTGGGGCGGGCAGTGGACGCTCACGGCCAGCACCGTCTTCCCGGGCCAACCCGGCCGCGTCATCGGGGCAGAGCTGGGCAGCACGTCCTGCGCCTCTGCCCGCCCCGCCCCGCCCCCGCCCGGACGCCGGCCCCCCGCGCCGAGGCGATGCCCCTCAGCGGCCCACGGCCAAGCGTTTCTCCCAGGAGTGCGCTGGGGCCTGGCCATCCGGGCGGCTCTTTCCTCCTCTCTGCGCCCCGTGGGTCTCGAGGGGCACCACAGACGGAAACCCTGTCCGCGGGGAGACCGGGGGGTGAGACGTCTCCGGCAGGTCGCGGAGGGAGGTGCTGAGAAGCTGCTGTCGAGGAGGAGGGTGGCAAAGTGTGAGCAGGGCAGCCTGTGTGTCGCCTCCCCGTGCCTCCACCTGCAGGTGTTGTTTCGGGCCGCAGGACCGAGAGCAGGAAGAGCCTTGGTGAGAACTGCTTCAGACTATAAACGGGCGGATGGACCCCGAAGCTACTAGAACCACAGCTGGCCGGAGCCAGTGCAAAGCCGACACTTGAAAACGTTTCCTCAAGCTCAAGTGCAGGGAACACAGAGTCTGTCCCGCAGCAGCCGGGCTCTGGGGTGGCTCCCACTGCCTTTGCTTTCTGCTACTAATTCCTCCCCCAACTTACCCAGCAGCTGCGGCCTGAGGAGTCCAGCAAGAATGAGGAGCAGAGTCATGAAGGCTTGTGCTAAGCCACCACAACTGGCCTCAACCTACACCTCTACCCCCCTCATTACTGCTCCTCCTGACAATCCAGTCAGAACAGATTACTGTACCCTGAGCTCACTCAGTGCTTTCTACTGTCTGGGGTTTGGGTTTTTGCTTAAGTCCATCTCTTGCCTGGAGAGTTCCTCAGTCCACCCATTCAGTCCCTGCCTTGAAAAATCCAGTTCATCCTGTGAGACTCAAACAAATCCCACCGTCTCCCTAAAGACTCTCTCCCTCTCCCACACCAGAATTAGTGAACAGGATAGGCGCTGTGCTACGACCCTCCCCCCCCCATCTGTGATTCACATCAAGCACTACAACACGAGACAGAGACTGTTACAGTTCCCATTTTCCTGACAGGAAGCGGATCCTTGGAGAGGATGAGTAACTCACCTAAGAGACAAGTCCAGTCAGGAGCAGGGCCAGGTTTCAGGGCCAAATCCACTTAATTTATAATTCATGAATTAAACCACTTTGTGTTCTTAGCAGACCATGTTGATATCTGCTTAACACATATAATCTGCTTCAAATTCTAATAGAAATTTTCCTAGAAAGTCCTTTGAGGGCAGGAACTCCAGTATCTGCTCTGCATTCAGTTCATGGAAGGTGCTTCATAACTGACTACCAACTAACCCGCCAAGAAGAGTTCCCCAAAAGTTAGACCTGACTCCTTACCACACCATTTCCAACCCTAAGGCCAAAGCCTGGTTTCCTGGCAACTTTAGCAGAGGAATGGAAATATGCAAAGACAACCACACCAGAGAAACAACTGCAGTAACAACTGCAGCAAGATAAAGAGAATATAAATAAAAGACAGAAATGTCAAGAATGGACAAGCCAGAAAACATCCTCCATCACTCCCCCCCCACCAAAAAAAAAGCAATCTCTATCAATGCCATAAACACACACAAAAAAAACTCCACATGGATGAGTCTATGGATGAATCTTTATTAGTTCAGCAAATGTTTATTGAGCACCTGCCATATGCTGGTGGTCGTTGTAGGGGTTGGGATACAGCTTTGAATGAAACAAATGCCTCTCTGCCCTCATGGAGCTTACATTCTTGTGTAACACACAACAGATAAAATAAATAAGCACACTATAACAAAAACTCAGAATATAATGCAAGATGCTAAGTGCCATCGGTTAAAAGAGAATAAGGAAGAAAGAGGGTGGAGTACCTGAGGCCAGGAGTTATAAATCTCAAGATGCAAATCAAACTCAAACCATTATCCCCAAAAAAAGTTCCTATGCAAATAAACAAGACAGATAATACAATACACACAGAGAGAAGTTTTAACGATCAAAATGAAAAACTTGTATCATATACCATATCTACAATATACTGTAAACAAACAAAAACATTGAGTGGGATTTTTTAGATTAATTGCTGAATCCTACTGGTCTAACAGTATATAATGACATCCAAATATTTGGGGGGTGTGGGAAATGGTCAACACTGATGAGTATACAGAGTGCTTACAAATCAGCAGGGAAGAAGGCAAACCGCCAAACAGAAACAGAAACAACCAGTGAACAGCTAGTTCATACAGAGGGAGGCCCAGAGGGCCAAATGCTGATGGAAAGAGGCTCAGTCTCACCCATCAAGATGATTAGTGGTCAGGATGACTCAAATTAAAATTAAAAGACACTATTTAACAACTAGTTTAAATTACAGGTCATAAGTGCCCAGAGCAGGGGAGAGTGTGGAGAGGTAGGCAAAGGTGCAGGGGTGCAGGAGGAGATAGAGGTGGGAGACAACTGGCAGTAGACAAGCAAAGGTAGACCAATGAAGGAAGGGTTGGCAACGCAGCCCCCCAGGTCAATTTCCCTACTGGGGAAGCACAAGAGATAAGCAGCCCTGCTTGCAGAAGAATAAACATTTGGAAGCAAGATGAATGTCTGGCAATAGGAAACATTCCAATATATTCACACACTGGATTTTTAGATAATGATTAACTCAGGTGTGCCTGTGGAAACCACAAAAAATTAAATTGGAGGAAAGACTAAGTCGCAATTATATACACAATAGGATTACATATATATATATATATAACAAATAAATAAATCCACGTAAACACAGAAACTAAATTATATACTGATAATAGAGACATACAAATGCATTTTTGAAAAAACACAAAACATCAAAACCTGACCTGGATAAGGGACCAAACTGTTTCTCAGAGGGAGGACAAGAGGAAGAGGGGGAAAGAGAAAAGATAGAATTGGTGAGTAGCTGAGTCTCTATTTTTTTATTTGTTTTTAGGGTGTGGGTACACACCCAGTGGTGCTCAGGGGCTACACCTGGCTGTATACTCAGGGGATCATAAATTATGCCAGGTACTGCTGCTCAGTACATGCAAGGCAAGCACCTAACTCACTGTACAATCTCTCCAGTTCAAGAGTCTCTTCTTTAAAGGAGGTGCATGAGGCTCAGTAATAGAGCAATTGTCTTGCACATGTGAAGTCATGGATTCCATCCCTGGTACCAAAAAAAACACACTCTTTTCTCTAGTGCTCTCTCTTAGAAAAAAATCTGAAACATAGCATAATGCTAACATTTGTTCATTTTAGGGGCTGGAGAAATAGTACAGCGGGTAGGGTGTTTGTCTTGCACAGGGCCGACCCAGGTTCGATTCCCAGTGTCCCATATGGTCCCCTGAGCACCGCCAGGAGTAATTCCTGAGTGCAGACCCAGGAGTAACACCTGAACATCGCCGGGTGTGACCCAAAAAAGAAAAAAAAAACATAAACAACGAAACATTTGTTTATTTTAGAGGAGAGTATATGGGTTTTGATGTTCATCATTTTCTATACTTACATTTGAAAAAATATTTAAAAAACTTTGAAACCAATCACACAGGCTGGTATTGGGAAAAAATGGGTGGGCTCAAGAGATAGTACAACAAGGTGCTTGCATTGCATATTACCAACTTAGGTTTGATCCTAGGTATCCCCCTTATGGTCCCCTGAGTTCACCACTGCCTAAGTGTGAGCCAGGAGTGATCCCTGAGCACTTCTAGGTGTTGTCTCCAAAGCAAGCAAACAAACAATACATGGGGTGGCAACCCAGCACTGCTGCATTCTGAGACTGCTAAAAAAAATTGCTCTAACGATTAATACAAGAGTTGATGTTGATGCTGACCTGAGAGGATCAACATAGGAATAAGATCCCTATGTGCAGCCTTGAAGAAGGAGAGAATTTCAGTAGCTGGTAATTATTAGGAGCAGTGGTGCGTCTCACACAACACTGCTCCCCACCCCCTTGACAGAAGTGGACACTGAAGCTCCAAGATCACTTCAAGAACATTAGGACCATGTTCCCACAGGAAGAAGCTGTAAAGAAGCTTGCAAAGATAAAACCTTCTCAAAAGGATGATTTCTGTTCTTATATGTCTTCAAATGAACCTACACTATTTCTGGAATACATAGGCACTCATAACATAAACTCTCTGACCGTATCTAAACACTTCACCTGTTAGGTGAAGTAGCTAAGATTTTAAAATAAGCGAGCACTGCAATACTAAACACTGGACTCTGAAATGATGACATTTTCATTTACTATAAATAAATTTCTTCTCAAATTTCTGAATCATGTTTCCTGGAAGGAGGTGGGAATGGCAATAGCCATGAGTTTTAAGAACCCTAAATTCCTGATTCCAAGGTGAAGGGGAAAGCATGAAGGAGTAGGATGCGTAGAAGGTTGGGTGAAGGGTGGGATTTGAGCACCTAACTCACAACAGACAGGCAATGAGTCAAGTTCACAGTGTAGGCAGGAAGGGATAACTTGGAGGGACAGTTCATTACATTCTCTTATTTCATAGGATTTTTTTTTAACAACTAGGTAATAAATCTTGAATGAATGTCATGACTTTTCCATTGGTGATTTAGGAAAACATCATGGCATGAAAGGCATCTCTCCAAACAGTGCAAGTGGGTCACAAAGCTAAAGCAAATTCTACTGCCAAGGTTTCCTGTGGAAGTCTGGCTACTGGGGCTTTGGGGCCAACAGTGAAACAATAATAGCACAGGTTACCTGCTGAACCAGTTCATTACTAATGGGGAAAAGTAGTCAGTGCTTTTCTTCCCCATCTTCTATTTGCTTAAGCTAGAAAGAAGCATCTAACAAAAGACCAAAGACAAATATTAACAAAACACCCTGACCTGCTCGCTCCCACAGTGAAGAGATGAAAACGGAAAACCTCAATCTCCCCTGACCTGCAATGAGCTCCCTCCCTCTACCCATCGACCAGCTGATACAGGGTACCAGCACTCACTGTGGTTCTGGTTGTACCATGCACTGGCTGGCACACAACCCTGGTGCTCTGGAGCCCTGCTGCTACCACTGCTGCTTTGTAGCAGCAGTTCTAAAGAGACATCAGCATCTGTGGCAGGCCCCAAAAGACCAAGAAAAAAGTACAGCATGCATGGCGTATATTGCACTGCCATTTACTTCTGTTTCAGCTGAACCTACTTCTCTTTTCATCAGGCAGAATTTTTTTTTGCACTTCTAGCAGTGCTCAGGACTCACTCCTAGCTCAGTGCTCAGGGGACAACTACTAGCAGTGCTCAGGGGACACTATGCAATGCCAGAGATTGAACCTGGGTTAGCTGCATGAAAAGCAAGTGCTTTAGCTGTACAATCTCTCTGACCCCAGACATACAGCTTTTTATAAAATTGCTGGGACTGTCTCTCCAGACAAGCTGCCCACAGAAGTAAAAGCAAACCAAGTTTGTGAAATAAGAGCAGTGTGGAGTTGACAAGAGGTGCTGATGAGAAGTAATAGGCTCAGACCATGTCTCACATCCAAAAACAATCAAACAACATGGACACTTGGCTACTGCTAATTTTCGGGTACGGGGGGGGGGGGCTGCGGGAAATGGTGGGAAGACTTCCTTCTCAGCGCACTGGATCCTTTCAGACACTTCCCATGTCCGCAGCATGTGTCCTGTTCCCAAAGCTTTCCCATAAATCAGGCTCCATTGTCCAAGGGCTTAGGACAAGTCTCCACCTGGTACTTGGTGAATGACTATTAAGTGCTATTTTTCATTGCAGCTCATTCTTTGATGTCTAGGAACCCACATTTCTAAAAATACTCTTTGGATCTTTGAGTTCTCTTGGCTCTGCAGTTGAAGGTTGTACAAGGTCAGGTCACAGTATGTGGGTATTTTCACAAATGAGCCCTACATGGCTAATTTTTCCTCCCAAAAGCAGTCCTTCCTGTTTGGTTCACCAGCTCGTCACAGATACATGCCACCTCCTCCCAGCAGAGCGCACAAGTGTTCTTCTAATCATCATGGATAAAAGGACTTGCTTCCAACCCAGAGCGGGCTACCATTTTATCATCTTCCAAAGACTCGGAGACTAAATCTGGAGAAGAGCTCGTGAGACATGATCTGGAACAGTTGAATTGAGTGGGATTAGGTGGTGGGGTCTGTTCACTACTTTCTTTACCCTACCCCCATGTGGCTAATTATCAGTGGTAAAAAATAGTCAAAATCCTTTAAACACAGAGCATTTGGCCAAAAGGTACTTCTGTGTTGTACATTCCAGCATATCGCACAACAGTTATAAAATAGATTACATGCTTACAAAGGGCTGGTCCTTTCAAAGAGGAAGATGTTTGGGATGGAGAAGGTCTATGTTGTTTGAATTGCTCTGCGTTTATGGGCTCTGCTCAAAAGAAGTATGGCTAAGCTAGCAATCAGCACAGAATGTAGAAGAGAGAAGCATACCCCAAGATCCCATGTGACCCCCAGATTCCCAAGAGAAGAGCATATCTCTGTATTGTCAAGAAATCAACCCAGAAACTTTGGCTTTTAATTTAATTCAATTAAAAGCATCTTTTGGATGTATCTTTTGTATGTATGTTGTATGTATGTATTCTGCTGTATACATCTTTTGGGTGTTTACAGCAGAACCCCACCCAGCAGCAACAGCCACAGCAGTGCCAGCATTTATTGGGAGGTTTTCTAAGTTTTGATTAACACATTATATTTTATACACAACATTCCATTATTTCTCCTCCCACCCTCCAAAGGTTTCAGGTCCCTCCAAACCCTCTAAGTTAGATATTATCATGTACTCTACTTTACAGACCAGAACATGAACTTTTTGAAGTTTCCACATCTAATAAGTGCAGGTTTAATTTTAAAGTGCATGTTAACTCCATCATTTTGGCTACTTTACATTTCTACCCAGAAAGAAAATTTTCTAGCTGTAATGCAGTGCAAGTGGTTTCAGAGGCTGGGAGATGAGTTATTTCGACTTGTAAAGGAAATGGGAAGTTCTTTGTTAACTGGCACAGCAGTTGGAGATAAAGACTCCTTGCTATGGAAGTGGGTGGTGAGTGGAGGAAAGCAAGGGTCATGGGTACAGAAATTCTGACACTGGAGGTGGGTTGGGGTTGGAACATCAAACTCTCTGGACTTCTGCATCATCTAGTCTCTCTACCTGAGCTTATACCACCCACCCACTCTCCAAAAAATATTCCATTATGCCCATAGCATCATTCTGTTTTAGTTTGTTTTGATCTTATTTTGTTTGGGAGCCATACCTCGAAGTACTCAGGACTTATTCTTGACTCTGCACTCAGGTATCATGCTGGTGGGGTTCAGGGGACCATATGAGGTGCCAGGGATCAAACTTTATCCCTGTGCCTTATCCCTATACTCTCTGGCTGGCCCCACAGCATCATTCTTAAGAGCAAGCAAAACACATAAGGGATGACAAATAAATACTTTCAAAACCATTTGTCAGGAATAGAAAAATCTTGCTTTATCTTGCACTGCAAATGTGCTCTTTTATTATTTTTTTATTATCTCCTTTCAACCAAGAATTGAATTCTTCCCTAAAGAGGAGCAAAGGGGCCATATGGAAGGCCTTCAGTAAAGATAGAAGTGGACTGTATAAAGCAGAGTGTGGGGGGGACACATGGGCACAGGAGAATGAGGTCCCCAAGGATCACTTTGAATTAACTGCTTTGCTGAGTGGCAGGCCTCAGCTCCAATGACACAGGGTGGACCAGAACCTTCCCACACACAGGCTCTCAACTCTAGCTACAAACAGGGATCTTGTGATGCTTTAAGACGAACCAGGATCCAGAAAGCCAGTTCACATGATCACATGACTGAGCATGTGCCTGATACGCCCAAGACCCTGAGTTCCATCTCCTGTACCACCCTGTCCCCCAACCATCAGCTAGAGTCCAGATGTTCTCTGAAAACCACTAGTGTATCATTCTATTAACGGTTCCTCTATCGCATCCTTTTACAGGCCTCATCTGCCAGAGACTGTCAGCTCAGGGTTGGTTCATCTGTTTATTTGTTTGGGGAGGGTGAAACCCAGCTGTGCTTAGGGGCTACTCATGTTCTGTAACTGTGGTTCACTGCTGGTGGTACCAGGCAGCCATATGGTGTTGACAACTAAATCCAGGCCTTCCACATACAAAGCATGTGCCCAGCTCTTTTAATATGCCAGTTTTTTATATATTCTTATTTCATGTTTTTGTTAATTTATGTTTGTTTGGGCCACACCCAGTAGTGCTCAGGGCTTAGTCCTGTAGTCAGGGATCACAAGTCCCCTAACGCCATCAGGGCAGGGCAAGTGCCCTAACTCTGTACTCTGTCTCTCCTTGGCCAGTTTCTTTAAGTTTCCTGTTGGATATCATTGGTTCGTCCTTTCTCCCCTTGCCACTAGGAGCTTAGGTATATCGGCCACGCCCATCAAAGTTATGTTCATACAGACAAAAGAGTAGAAATAAGCCTGGTATGGCAATTTAAAGATAATCAGTGTATGGATGCAATAGATTTTTTCTTACTGCATCATTTTAATTTGGATTTTTAACCTGATGTATTTTAACAGAAATTTAACTCTTTCTGTTTTAGCTTGTATGCCCTTTTGATTTCCTGTAGATTAGAATTATGCTTTATTTTGTATAACACTCATGTTGTAAAATTTGACTGAATTTTTATGGGGTAATGTTAAGAATCATTTGTTAGCATATAATATATATATGAACAGTTAGAATAATGGATTTGTAAATTCATAGTACCTGTAATAACTATCCTTCTGGTATTGGGTTTTCAGTTATATGGCAAAGTATTTTTGATGAGTTAAATCTATGATTTTATATGTATGAGTGAGATATTGTCTTTCTCCTCTCTTCCTGTCTTTTGAATAGTTTAGTTTATAGCCATGTCTTTTTGTATGGACAAAGGAAGACATTTAATATTATGCCTTTGCAATTGGGATTTAATTGGCTTTGAATATTATTAATTCCCGGGCATCTGCTTTCTTGACTGTAGCCTTGGTTACCCTCAGTTCCTAGCCCTCTAAAAGGCAGGGTCCCAACGTGGGACGAAGAAGGACCCAGGGCAAGCGGTAAGTTGTGTGCTACCCTGGCATCGAGATGGGCCTGGCCAAAGCGCCTAATGCTTAACTATATGTTAAGAGCTTGGTCATGGGATGTCATTTCATGATCCAAAAGCAACGATGAGACAGGGCCCTGCTAGGGCTAGGAAAGACTAATCTGGCCTGAGCGCTGTAGTCTGAGATCGAGGTGACTCCCGGAGAGCAATTCTAAAAGTTTAATGCATCTCTTGCTATGCCCATACAAAATGATTAATATTGTGAATGCTTATATGTTTGTCAGACAAGGAGAGGAGAAACACAACCATTGGGATTTCATCCTTGGATGGGTCCTGCTGAAAGAGTATCTGTCCTAGAGAATAGGTGTTCTGCTAGTATTATTGAACTTTTTGTGCCTAGCATTTTATTTTATGGTTAAAATCTGTTCTAAACAAAAAGGGGGGAGATGTTGGAATATTTCCCCTTTTCCAGCTGCCTTCTGGAGTTTTGTCACAGAAACCTAGCTGATCTTTGACCCCGCAGATCTAAGGTGCTAGCCAGGCTTTGATTTGACATTGTAGATTCCAGGCTGCAGCCCAGCCTGGCCTTTGGGATGTAAATACGAGTGCTTTCAGCCCAAAGAAGGCTTTGGTTTTGTTTTTGTATCTTCTTTCCGGGGGGCCTAGATTAACGGCCTGCAGATACAAGAGAATTATGTTGCCTCAACATTCTTCCTGTAAGATCTTTTGGTGCCTTTAGTGACGTCAATGTATTGCGCCCTTTGGAAGGGCCATGATCAATAAATGGGGGTTCGGAGAGGAGGTGAAAAAAAAAGTGGATAGAGGCAGAAAGTGTATAGAGGGCGGAAAGGTGTAGAGAGGTCGGGAGAGTGTATAGAGAGAAGATTGGAATAAACTGCAAGTTAGACCAACCATCATGGCTCCGTTCCTTCCTTCGCCTGCCACATCTTTGCCATCAACCTGCCCGGGGTGGGGGAAGTGGCTGGAGGCTACCGAACTCGGTTGGCGGGAGAGACAGCTACTGCCCTAGGCCCTGTGCCTGGCTCGGTGCGGTGAGGCGTCCCTTCCCTCGCCCGAGCCTTTTCTTTTAATTTTTATACAGTTTCCCAAGCGATCCTGAAGTCCAGTATGGGTAGAAACACACTAATAAAAAAATTGTTCCTTCGAACATTTGTACTTTGCAGCAAAATCACATGGAGGTGGTGCCTTTGTGGCTCCTGCAGCTGGAAGACGAGCTCTCAGACCCTTCCTGTTGGAGGAATGCTTCCTCAACAAAGTGCAAGAGGGAATCCGAAGATGAAAATGATGAAAAAAGGGATGCCTAGGGTTTTCATGGGGAAAGGTAAAGTTACTCCTACTAAGTTATCACCTAGTCATCTGAAAAATATCATTGCCCATTGGCCAAAGAATGTAAATACCACTCCCCTTTAGAGGACAAATAAGAATTATTTTTTCCTTCCGGAGACTTACCCCTTGGCAGACTGCCCCCTGTTCCCCACTCCATTTTGGCTCTTAGGGGGCTGGGCTGGAGAGGACAGGTAGGAGGTGGGAACAGCCCCACTGATGGGAAACTGTCCTGAGATCAGTGAAGACATTCCCTGCTCCAGCTTTGACTTCCTGCAGTCTCTGGTCTTGTGGTACCTGAGACGCTGCTGAAAATTCAAATGTCCTAGGGATCTAGTCTCAACAGTGAACAATTCTGTTCCTTAGAAATGAAGCCCAGTACCACGGTTGCTCTGGGACTCAGTTAACACCAGGTGTGAGATTTGTGAGGCAAGGACCAGCCACCGAGGGGGGCCAATTCCTGAATGCTATTTTTGCAGATCCAATTTCCTGACAACCCCTTAAAAAGTCTGCAGGGAGTATATATCTGGGTTTGATGTTCAAAGCCAATTCCATGAACTAGCAATACAGAAATATCCAACCCTTGACATCTACCACAAAAGCAGACTCAATTTGGGAGAAAGACCTAGCATCATGGAGGAATTTTACTCACACTTCCTATAAGACACCTGGCATTCTGGCATTGTCTTTTTTCATTAAACATGGTTCTTAAGATGCATCTCACACCTTTATTTTGCAAGGGGCATCCTAACACTAGCCCTTCCTATGTAACCCACGCAATAAAAATCCCTGTTGAGCTAAGAGTAGCAACACCAGGCCAGCTTATTCTAAACAGGGGCCTCTGCCCAAGTGCAGGCTGAGCAGGGCCTGATCACCACTGACAGCGTCAGCCCCTAGACTTCTCAATCCATGATGAGGATGAGGATGAGTTCACATTCTACTGAGGTGAAAGAAAATGCACTGCTTGGCATTAAGGATACCAAGGACCTTGCTAATAATAGCCGGGTGATCAAGGCTTCAGAAATGAAGCCCATCGTTAAATAAACTAGCTCCTTCACAGATATTAGGACTAAAGCACTGCAAATTTGGGAAGGAGGAAATGTCCCAGAAGCTGCCTCCATTCAGTTCACATTTGTCTCTGTGCAGGTAGCTAGAGTTCACAGTCTAAAGTCAAGACTCTGTAAGTGAGCGATCCAGCCATGTAGAGTTCTCAGACTTACCCAATAACCTGAAGAGGATTTGCTTTGACTACACTGATTTTGCCAACACAAAAATAATGATAATGCTGAATCATAACTCATGACCAGGAGGCTCCTGTCACCATACAGATGATTCTCTACATGGGGCTTCTGTGGTGCTACGGCCTCTTCTTTGTTACTGATTTACTGGGGCCTGGGGGACCACACTGGTGCTTCTCATAGGTTATTCGTGGCTCTGTGCTCAGAAAAACCATATGCAATGCTGTTGAACAGGGTTGTCAAACACAGAGCAAGAACTTTACCCTTATATTATCTCTCTGGTCCTTTTTATTTAATGGGGAGGACGTGTGTGAGGGATTACCCTAACTTCTTATCTCATAAGAAATGCACCCTCTGAAGGGGTCAGTACCTTCCCAGAGCTGCGAGCCTTAGAAATCTTTTCATTCCACTAATGAAAAGCTGAAAATAGCCTTTTTGCAAGTGCCCCCCAGTGGTGCTGGCCGGATCCTGCATCCCAATATATAACAAAATCCCTTCTCTCTTCCTTATGCCTCTTTTCTAAAGCAATCTCCATGCACCTAGCCAATTTCTTCCTCAGTTTCTCAATGTGCTCTCTGAATAGTTAGAATGCTCTCTTTTCTTGAACTTGTAAATGTACTCACTTACCAATATCCCTCTATGCCTTTATGTTTCTGATTTTCGGTTTTTATTTCAGTTTGGTTTGGGGTGGGGTGGGGAGCACACCTGGCGGTACTCAGGGTTTCCTCTGGGGGGTCTCAGGGGAACCTCTGTGGTGTGGGGATCAAGGCCAGGTCAACCGCATGCAAGGCAAGAGTTCTCTCTGCTCTACTATCTTTCCAATCCCCATTTTTGCCTTTTTAAAACAATTATTCACACTGATAGTGAGAACAACTGTAATTTTAAACCGTCCTTTGTGTGAGCTGAGATGCTGCACTATACAAACATTAATCCTTACTCCATGATAGTTGCTCAGATACAGAGGAAAGGGTAATTCATTAGCCCTCCCTCCATTCTCACTGGTGAGATCCAGTTGCTGATGCTAATAGACACTAACACTCATGGTAAGGTCTAAGTTCACGCTTGATTTCAAGCCTACCAGTGCCCATGGAAGCTTGTTGAAGGGATAAGAAATCCCAGGTAGGATAACGAGACACAAGCCCAAGATCTCCACTCATTTATATTTAACTATTTTATTGTAGCTTAGGTAATATGGTTACAATAGTATTAACATTTATGGTTTTTGTTTCTGGTTTGGGGGCCATGCCAGGCAGTGCTCAGGATTTACTCCTGGCTGGGCACTCAGGGATCACTCTTGGCAGGGCTCAAAGGAACATATGGGATGCCGGGTTGAACGCAGTTTGGCCACATGCAAGGCAAATGCCCTCCCTGCTGCACTGTCACTCTGGCCCCCCAAATCAGCACTCGAACACTATGGCGCTGCTACTGCTGCTCTACATTTATTTTCTTTTATTTTTGTTTGGTAGCCACACCTGGCAGTGCTCAAGGCTTCCCCCTGGTTTTGTGCTCAGGGATCACTCCTGATGGGGCTGCAGGGACACTCTGTGGTTCGGGGAATGGAACTCAGGTCGGCTGGATGCAAGGCAAATGGTTTTCCCAGAAGACTTGTCTCTCCAGCCCCTGGTGACCTAATTTTAGGAAGAAGGGAACACAGACCCTATCCTGCAGTGAGGGCAGGGAGATGCAGAATCCCAGAGGGGAGCGGGACAGCTTGTCCTGTCAGGGACTTTAGAAGCAGAGGTCATCTGCCTCGGGGATGCTAACATGACAGTGACCCTGTCCACAGGGAAATGCACTGCCATTGCTGCTGTTGGGGATCAGTGAGACAGTCTGTGTGTGGGCGAGGCCCCTCGGGCATCCCCGGGCTTGAGGTGCGTGTCCAACTCTGCACTGAACTCCTCTCCCCAGTGCTCTCTGACACGCACCTGTGAGCCACAGCGCTCAAAAGTTTGCCTGAGCTTTCACTGGAGAACACATGCTAGCCAGTGTCTAGCACCCTGCAAGCAGGAGTGAGAGGCCCTCCCTGCCTTAATCCCGCTACACTGCCAACGCTTTCTAGATGAGAACAAACACGCCCTACTCCATTTGCCTGCCCTGTGTGTTCCTTAGGAGGAGCAGGTATAAGCTCCATTTTAGTGATCTATTCTCAAAGTGAAGGAATTCTTCAAAACAATAGAAGTAGATGAAAACTCCACCCCCCATTTCTACTATCAAATATATGTTAATTAAATTGTAATCTTTTTTCTTTTATTTACTTATTTGTTTGTTTGTTTTGAGCAATACCCACCAATGTTGAAAGCTATTTCTAGTTTGGTGTTCAGGGTTTTTTCCTGGCAGTGCTCAGAGAATCAAGTGGTGCCAGGGCTCCAGTGTGCAAAGCCTGCTCAAGTCCACTGAGGAATCTCTCTCTCTCTCTCTCTCTCTCTCTCTCTCTCTCTCTCTCTCTCTCTCTCTGCGCGCGCGCGCTCTTGCTTGCTCACTCATTCTCCCCGCCCCACCCCTCCCCCCCATCTCTGGGCCCACAACTTTTTCTTTGCTTTACAAGTGGGAGACTCTGCCCCTGTGGAATTCTTACAACCCTGTCAGTTCCAACTGTCCCATATTCCATCTGGCTTTTAACTGAGTAAGAAACAAAACCAAACACGGATGCAATGAGATTCCCTTCACTTGCCAGATTCCCTTTGATCTGGCAAGAAAGAGTCATTGATCAACCCTTAGTGAACTCTCAATGTTCAACCTGGTCTTTCAGTTTGATAAACGGAATTGTGTAGATACAATTGTGTAAATACAACCTATAACAGACACATAACTCGGATTCACTGCACAAACACAGAGAAAAAGGCTGAGAAGGGGGAAGCTTGAAGGAGAAACAGTAGTGAGAGGAGAAGAGGGAGGAAGTGAGTAGGGAGAGGAGCAGATGGGGAGAGAATAGAGAGACCTAAGAGACAGGGAGAGATGGAGAGATGGGAGAAACAGGAGAAATGGGAGAGATAGGAGAGATGAGGAGAGATGGGAGAGATGGGGAGGGAAGAGATGGGGAGAGGTGGGAGAGACGGGGAGAGACCGGGAGAGACAGAAGAGATGGGAGAGATAGGGAGAGATGGGGAAAAACGAGGAGAGACAGGAGAGATGGGGAGAGACGGGAGAGGTGGGAGAGATGGGGAGAGACAGGAGAAATGAGGAGAGTCAGGGAGAGACAGGAGAGGTGGGAGAGACAAGAAGAGATGGGGAGAAATGAGGAGAGATGGGAGAGGTGGGAGAGACAGGGAGAGTGAGCAGGCCCTGGGCAAGGATCAGGCACAGGAAGGAACCTAACCAGAGAGGCAGCCCAGCCCAGGCCCGATGCTTTGTTCCCTGAGCTGAGACATCCCCCAGGGCCACACTAGCAGTCTCTGAATGGGTGTGAGATTTGCACAGCACCACATAGCCTGCCAGCATTAGCTGTGGATTTGGGCCTCTGGCAGAGGGATAACTCTGGCCCACAACAGAGATGAAGAAGCTCCTCTGGCTCAGAGGTCAAGAGGCCTGAACTAGTTCTCTGAGGGACACAGAAAGCCCAGGGGGTGGGATGTCACCTGACCCACCAGGTACCACCCCTCTGGAGCCTGCTAAGCCCAGGTCCTTTCTCAGGACTTACCTCCTCCACCATCTGCTTGACCTTCTTCTGCTGGCAGTGCACCATGTCATCCAGGTGTCGGATCCGCTCCCGGAGGCTGGCGGACGCCTCCTCCAGCTGCTGATACCTACCAGAAAGAGCAGAGGAGCTTCTGAGTCTTGTCCAAACAGCAACAGAGACGCAGTCGGGAAGGATGACCAGCCAGACCGAGGAAGGGCCATAAGATGCAGGGTCTGGAGCTAGCGCCACAGCACAGAATTGTAGGACACTTGCCCTGCATGCGGCCAATGGGGCTTCCATCCCCAGAATTCTAAATGTCCCACCCCACCTCCCAGCACCGCCAGGGGTAATTCCTGAGTGCAGAGCCAGGACTAACCCCTGAACATAGCTGGGCATGGCCCAAAACAAAACAAAAACAAAAAACAAAACAAACAAACAAAAAACAGAAAGAAAGGAAAAGAAAAAAGAAAGACAGTCTTCTCCCTGTGTTAACTCCTGAAATCAACTTCCAACCCACTGCCCCATGGCAGAGGGAAGACTGAGCTCCTTCTCAGATTCCCACTGCCAAGTTCCCCCTTCTCAGAGTCTGAAGTTTTCGTTTTCTTTTTTTTTCTTTTTGGGTTACACCCAGCGATGCTCAGGGGTCACTCCTGGCTCTGCACTCAGGAATTACCCCTGGCCGTGCTCAGGGGACCATATGAGATGCTGGGAATCGAACCCGGGTCGGCTGCGTGCAAGGCAAATGCCCTACCTGCTGTGCTATCACTCCAGCCCCTGAAGTTTTCTTTTAATACCACAAACTGGTATGAGAAACTCTGTAGGGAGGGTAATACAATATTGGAACATCCAGTAAATTCCCTTGGTAAGGAGAACAGACTAAGAATACAATGAAACATCTGAAATCAGGCACTGGGAACTGTGGAATCTTAGTTGGAACTAGCAACCACTTTGAGGCAGTTCAAAGGGGGCAGGCACTGCATGAAGGCCTGGCAGGTAGTGTACTACTCCCATTTCTACCAGATCCTCCCTCGACCTTACAGACTGGAGGAAACCGCTATAACTTCACAAACAAGGGAAGGGGGAGGGGAGGGAAACCTCAAGCCAGTAAGATAGTACAAGGGTTAAGACTTTTGCCTTGCATGCTGCTGATCCCAGTTTAATCCCCAGCAGCATACATGGTCCTTCAAGCACTACTAGGAGTGATCCTGAGCACACAGCTGGGAACAGCCACTGAGCACTTCTAGGTGTGGCCCCAACACTACCAGAAAAAAAAAAAGAAAAGGTAAAAGTTCCAGTTTCATAGATTTCAAAGATTCTTGGGGACTTGCCCCTCACTGCTCAAAACATCCCAGCCTGTTTCCCCTCTCTAGAAGGCCATGCATAGTCTTTCTGCCTCTCGGTTTCTAGAAAAGACCACGTCTTGCCTCAAGTCCTCAGGACCAGGGGGCAAGGCCAAGGGTGACCAAACAGTGTTCAGAAATAGCGCTGTTTTCAAATGTGTTTCCCAGGTACTGGTATTAATAAGAACTGATGACTGTTCTCGTCAACAAGGCACATCCCATGAAGCCATGGTCAGGAGGACATTTCTAGATCACCCTTTCGCACTGGCACCAGTGTGTGCTCTGCTCTATGGCACTTGCCACCAGCCTGGGGCCCCAACACTGGCTCAGAAGCTCCTAATAAAAACCAGCTCCAGTCAGGAAGCTGTCTGCTTGGACTTCTGAATGTCCGTGCCCATAGGCAGTGATGGCCAAATGCAAGGACCCAGGGATCACACAGAAACCCAGTGTCTGGCACCGAAATCCATGACAAGGACAACTGTCTCACCTCTCCTTGTCGGAATCCGTGATCTCTCCCGACATTTCTGTCTCGTGCTCCACTAGCTGAAGCTGCAATTGATGGCGCTCCTAAAGCAAGCAGAGACCGATACTTAACTAATGAAGTGCAGAGAACACAGATCGGGCAAACCCAACTGCAGGAAGTTCAAGTTCTTATGTCTCTTATGTCGTGCCCATCAAAAGTTTCACACACCCCCAAAGCCTAAACGAAGCTCAAAACAGACTATTCTGCAGCCAAACCCATAGACTACATTCATGAATTAAAGATAAATATCCTAGATGAAGGAGAACCTGATGAGGAACATGGAGTACAACACAATGGGAAACTGGGCAAGGACTGGCTCTGGCATTTGACTCCAAAACTGTACACACAACCCATAGCTGCTATGAGATTCTGCTCTGTACTGAATGAATAAGGTCCAGAACTGTGAGAAACAGTCTCTCTTAGAGTTCTAAACTCTGAAAGAAATGTGACTCCATCTGTCACCTGGGTAACTGCCTAGGAACACACCAGTTTATTGGACAGGGGACACTCTCCTTTCTTATTGTCAAACTGCATAATTGATAACAAAAATATCTTCCTTAGATGTAGACAAAAAGCATTAGCATGGTCTCTCAGAGTTCCTTATAATTCTGGTCTAATAAATATGAATTAGTCATGCTATTTTTTTGGGGGGAACACCTGGCAGTGCTCAGGGCTTACTCCTGGCATAGAAGATAGCAAGCAGTGCAAGGCAAGCACCCTACCCACTGTACTACCCCTGTAGCCCCAGTATGAATTAACCATGAATGCATATATACAGAGAGACATATCTAAAATAAGCCATTCAAGTGCTTTTTTATAAAGGATTCCATCAGCCCAGATACTCTACTTACCTTTGAGGAAAAAACCTTTTTATTTGTTTTGAGGGTCACAGCTGGTGGTGCTCAGGGTTCTGAGCTTACTCTAGGTTCTGCACTCAGGGATCACTCCTGGCAGTGCTGGGGGACCTCTTATGAAAATGTGTACTTGTAAATAATCAATACTCTCAACCAATAGCCTGTGATATTGCAAATTCTTGATTATTTTCAAATTATCCAAAAAGCTCTGGAATACAGATAATATCCTATAAGCAATCTGGGTGTTATTTAGACAAGTAGATTCATGCAAAAAAATTACTATAACAATGGATATTATCAATATGGATATTGATAATATCCATATTCTGCTCTCTGAAATCTGTGAATATGTTCCTTTTTATGGACAATGGAACTTTGCTGATGTGATTATGTTTCAGACCTGAAAAGGGGGAAATTGTCCTGAATTATCCGGGTGGGCCCTTAGAAAGAGGAAGCAGAGTCATGATCAGAAAAAGTCAGGCTCGAAGCTGAACCCTGGCTCTGGCTCTGGAGAATGGGGCCAGGAATCTAGAACTTGGAAACAACAGGAAATGGATTCTCCTCCAAGCAGCCCTCCCAGCCATCACCTGAATTTTTTGACTTTCACCTTCCAGAACTCAGTGGAACATGTAACAACAGATTTGTAGAGATTAGTGTAGACATATAAATTTAAAAATTTAACCTCCCCTCAAGAATAAGATAACAATCTAGACAACTATCATAACTAAAATTGTGCTAGGAATACATTAAAGATATTAGAAATTTATTACTTAAAATAAACTTATTTATTACTCAAAGAAGCTAAACTTTTTTAAATAATAAATTTCTTTAAAATGAACTTATCAAATCCTTCTTTTCAACTAGCAGGCCAACTGGTGGGCTCTCCTCTAAGTGATAATGTCCCTTGTCTCTAGGCTGAGAAATTCTCCCAACAAACTCTTACTAGTCACAGAGATCTCAAACTTCCTTACCTCCAAATTGTTCGAATAAATTTTTGAAAATGTATTTAATTTTACTGTGAAGCTTTGAAGTGGTTTACCAAAGGCTAGACCATGGAAGAGGAGGAATGACCTATTCTGACCAGAAGGAATATGTCACCATCAGGGTGCTTAAAATCATAAAGGACGATCAACTTTAAGTGAGATTTTTGCCTTGTTTTACTTTCATTTTCCCTCCCCTCCCCTTTATGGCAGCTGGTGGTGGTTGTTTTCAAGCCTCTATTGACAACTGGAGCGATAGCACAGGGGGTAGGGCGTTTGCCTTGCACACAGCGGCCAACCCAGGTTTGATTCCTCCATCCCTCTCGGAGAGCCCGGCAAACTACCGAGAGTATCCCGCCCGCACGGCAGAGCCTGGCAAGCTCCCTGTGGCGTATTCGATAAGCCAAAAACAGTAACAACAAGTCTCACAATGGAGACGTTACTGGTGCCTGGTGCAACAATGGGCCAACAGTGCTACAGTGTTACCAACAACTTACTTTGCTATGCCTGGTGAGTCACAGCTAAGAATGTGCCTTTGCACATTCCTAACTGTCCTAGAAGTGAGCCCCACTCCACCGCTCCCACCCCAAAACAAAGCTGTCACAACGCAGGGCAAGCCTCAGAGCACACTTAAAAGTTTGGGTGTTTGGGGCTGGAGCGATAGCACAGTGGGTAGGGTGTTTGCCTTGCACATGGCCAACCCGGGTTCGATTCCCAGCATCCCATATGGTCCCCTGAGCACCACCAGAGGTAATTCCTGAGTGCAGAGCCAGGAGTGACCCCTGTGCATCACCGGGTGTGATCCAAACAGCAAAAATAAAATAAAATAAAAAAAGTTTGGGTGTCTAGACTGAGATCCAGCAAAGCTTTGTGTGTGCATTGGCACATGGGTTTCTTACACACGTGTACACATCTCTGAACCCACAATCAGAATAAAGGTACGGAGCACTGCCCTGCTGCACAGGAAGGGCCTCACAAGACCCTCAGCTGTCAGAGAGCACGTGCTCTACCGAAGCACTCAGATGGAGAAACAGGGGTCCACAGTAGAGAGGCTTGGAAGAGCAAGTGCCTCTCCCCATTGTCAGGCACTGTGCTTGGCCCTCTGCATTCTTTCAGTGACTCTTCCGGGAAGCCCGGAAGGAAAAAGTATTATTAGCAATTTTTTACAGAGTAATTGAGCTCGGAAAAATCAAGTCACTAGCATTAATTGGAAAGAGAGGCAAGTCCCACACCCTAGTCTTTCTGATTCTAAAACCTGCATTTTTGTTCGTTTAGGGAGGGGAGGGAGTTAGGGTCACACCAGCAGTGCTCAAGGATGACTCCTGACTCAGTGTTCAGGACTCACTCCTGACTCTGTGCTCAGGGCTCACTCCTCCTGACTCTGTGCTCAGGACTCACTCCCAACTCTGTGCTGAGGGATCACTCCTGGCTCTGTGCTCAGTGATCACTCTAGGTGTTGTTTGGGAACCATATGCAGTGTTGGAGGAAGAAACCAGGGCTGGCCACGTACAAGGCAAGTACCTTAACCTCTGTGCTATCCCTCCAGCCCGAGAAACCTGCACAACAACGACTGCACTAACAGCCTTTGGGAAACAGCTTTCCCATGCTACCAGGTCACTTTGTTCTATGCCACAGGACGACCGACCACTGGAGGGAGCCTGGACACAAACCAGACTTCTCTGCCACTGCAAGAGAAGAGTCATGTGGAAGAGGGTCACCCAACTTCTAGCAAATGCTCTTTTGCCCAATCTTTACCACTACCATCTCCAAGGGATATGGACATCCATCTTAAACACAGCATCACAGGCTCTCCCGTGAAAGGAGCATAAGCCTCCTTACTGCTGAGACAGCACAGCAGGAAAGGGGGCTCACCTTGCACGCAGTCAACCTTGACTCAATCCCTGGCATGCCATGTGGCTCCCTGAGCAGCACTTGAGTGGTCCCTGAGCCCTGCCAGGCGTGGCTCCCAAAGGAAAAAAGAACGATCAGCTTCCATAGCCCTCAGGGTTTGAGGCGTAACTGCCACCAACTGCGTCCCTCCCAAACAAAGAGAGAGCCTAAAACGGGAGCCCCGGGGAGCCCCAAAGCTGGGGCACTGAACTGAGGCTGCTCCTGCTTCACACCCTCCACCAGTGGGCTGCAGAGGGGCTCCGGTGTAGACACGGGGGCGCGGAAACCCAGACGGTCCCCTCCCATGGCCACTCTCTCTCCAGCATCAGCATGGCTTCTGGGAGCAACAGGTCACGGTCTGTACAAACCACTGCTGCTTCACATTCATACTCTGTCAGAGAGTCTTTCCCAGAAACCACTACAGCTTTGGCCTTAAATGCCTCTCATCTCCAAGAAGTGAACTGCCACCTGCTCAAGGTCACCCTTCCTTTGTGAACCTTCACTTCCTTCTTGGCCGATTTCCTCCCTCCTGGCCTTCTTCCAGCTTCTCTACTTCCGGTCTCCCTGCTTTTCTCCACTCTGGCCCACTCAGCCCCATCGTTCCTGCCTTCAACGCCTGCCTTCCGGTCAGCCTGTTTACCATGTCCACATAGGTGCAGGGGGTGTCCCTAACCCTGACAGTGCAGAGAAACCAGCCCTTCATGCACATGTCCCCAGAACAACAGGCTCTGGTGCTGAGGCAACTGCTAAACCAGATATACTATTGGGCTTGATGACCCACTGAGTAAATAAATCCTGGTGTGGGGCTCCAGCCAAACATGGCTGCTAAGCATTTAATTTTGTAAAGAACCTTAGGGTTTTCAGGCATTAAAATAGTTACAATGTGACATCACTAATCATCAGAGAGATGCAGATCAAAACAACAATGCGATATCATCTCACACCACAAAGACTGGCCCACGTCCTCAAAAACAAAAGCAATCGCTGTTAGCGTGGATGTGGGGAGAAAGGGACTCTCCTTCACTGCTGGTGGGAATGCCAACTGGTTCAGCCCTTTTGAAAACAATATGGACGATTCTCAAAAAATTAGAAATTGAGTTCCATTTGACCCAGTAATACCACTCCTGGGAATATATCCCAGAGAGGCAAAAAGGTATAGTAGAGATGACATCTGCATTTCTATGCTCATTGCAGCACTGTTTACAATAGCCACAACATGGAAAAAAACAGAGTGCCCCGAAACAGTTGTCTGGTTAAAGAAACTTTGGTACATCTACACAATGGAATACTATATGCAGCTGTCAGAAAAGATGAAGTCATGAAATTTGCATATAAGTAGATCAACATGGAAAATATCATGTTGAGTAAAATGAGTCAGAAAGAAAGAGACAGACATAGAAAGATTGCACTCATATGTGGAATATAAAGTAGCAGAAAGGTACGAGCTTGCAATGATGCAATTTCTGGCAGAAATTTCTCTGGACTTAGTTACTAAAATACTAAAATACAGAAATCCAAAACAGCGCGGCTGCTATTGCAGCCGCTCAACTCATATCTCTTCATTCTCAGCAATGGAAAAGAAATTATCAAATGCTTCCTTTTCAGCAGGTCCAACTTTGGGGGGAGAAACTCCAAAGAATAATAGTGAGTTTTTTGTTAAAATATTGAATGTAATCAAAGTAAAGAGAAAGTAAAGTGAAATTTATCAGCTAAACAGGTGGGGGGGCTGGGGGGCAGGGAGGTATACTGTGATTCTTGGTGGTGGAATACGTGCACTGGTGAAGGGATAGGTGTTCGAGCATTGTATAACTGAGACTTAAACCTGAAAGCTTTGTAACTTTCCACACGGTGATTCAATAAAAAAAAAAAAAAAGACAGTTGAAATTGAAACAGCCACCTAGGAACTGTATGCATCTTAGCTCAAAAAAAAATAGTTATAATGGGAAATATTAAATGGACCTTGTAGTACTTCTTTGACTTTATTTAACAGTTTTGTCCTTTTCTTAAAAATAAGACTATCACAGTTTGAAGGAGTAGGTGAGGTCCTCCATCCATGTAGGGGCTTCTTGTCCCTTCAGACAAACCCACACGTGAGGAATTGCAGATGTTCAGGGGGGTCCAGGCAATGGGTCACAGGCAGAGAGGAGTCTGTTACCTTTTCCATGCACTCAATCAACCTGTCCAGCTCCCCAATTCGCTGATCTTTCTCCTTTAGGCTGACCTCTGCCGCCTGCATCTTCTTATTGGCTTCCTCAATTGCTTTCAGAAAACTGTTGGTCTCCTCCTGCAAAAGAAACAAGATTCTCTTCAGTGCAGCCACGGAAATCCCAGCTCACCAACAGCATCCTGGTCTTGCTTCAACACAATGTGTGTTTCCAAACACAACCTTAGGACTCAGATGCATCTCAAAGAACTCAGCCTCCACGATTCTGGCTGGCACTCTGAAAGACACAGCATGTGGTTTTGCAGTGGGCCTAGTCATTGGTTCTCCTTGGCCCTCTGGAGTCCAGATGTCTAAGAAAGAGTGGACAAACATTCCTGATTCCCTGGCTGGATGTCCATTTCTACCTGTGTCTCATCGCAAGCCCCCAGTCACTTGGATGCTGGCCAGTGCCCAGGCTAGCTAGAGAAAGGAGAAGTTTAGAGATAGAAATTGGGGGATAGGACTGGAGTGACAGTGTAGTGGGTAAGGCACTTGCCCAGGTTTCATCTCTGACACCCCATAGAGTCCCCTGAGCACTGCCAGGAGTGATCCCTGGGTACAGGGATCCCTGGGTGCAGTACTGCTAGGTGTAGCCCAAAGAAGGAAAAAAAGAGGCAGGTGGGGAACAGGAAATTTGTGGCTATTCCATGCAAGTATTAGGCTGAATCAAGGAAGAGTGGGGAAGAGAGCAAGTGAATACATTTCTCCACCCCTCTATGAGGATTCACAGATGCTCTTCAAGCAGAAACTATCTTAGTAAACTTAGATATTCCCACCACCCTTGTTCATATTACTGTAATGGCAGCAACTTGGGAGTCACCACATGGTCACATCACTCATGCGGTTGTTTGTGGGACTCATGGGGTTCCCACGGTTAGCTGCGGGTTGGATCCCGCAGGCTGTGGTGGCGCTGGGACCACGCTCAGCCTGCGGGGTGCTGTCAAGCTACTCAGCCTCTGCCTGTAGCCGGTCCCCTCTGCCCACACCCCTCCTAACATCCTGATAGGGAGACACCAGGCATACACACCAGGAGAGCCTCCTTCTCGGCTCTGTGCTTCTGCTGCTCCTCCTGCAGCTTATCCTCGTACTGACTGTACAGCTTCCGGGCCATCTCCCGAAGCACCTCGGCGTTGGCCTCCTGGGAGGACTCCACCTGCAGACACAGTGCCAGACCCTGCGTTGGTCTCCTGGGAGGACCCCCTGCACAGACACAGCATCAGACCCTGAGTTGGCCTCCTGGGAGGACCCCCTCAGAACCCAGCACTGGCCTCCTAGGAGGACCCCTCAAACCCCAGCATTGGCCTCCTGGGAGGACCCCCTGCACAGACACAGCATCAGGCCCTCTGCAGCCGCTGCATTCCAACTGTTCTGGGACAATGGCACCTTTTGAACACATGGACAAACACTGCAGCAAACCCTTCGTCAGGACTCTGAGCTCAGCCAGGACTCAGAGCTCACGAGGAAGGAAGAAGCAAAAGAGTTGAGCAGGCGTGGAAAGAAAACGATGCCGAATGCTCAGTCAGCAGTCGAAGTACAGCCATTCAGGGAGTTTTCAAAGGGCACAGTGGGTATGGCACCTGCCTTGCAAGCAGCTGACCCAGGTTTGATCCCCAGCATCCCATATGGTCCCCCCAGCACTGCCAGTAGTAATTCCTGAGTGCAGAGCCAGGAGTAATCCCTGAGCATTGCTGGATGTGACCCAAAAGCAAAATTTTTTTTAAAAATTAATCTTACAAAGTTACCAAGATCATTCAATAGGAAAACAATAGTGCTTTCAAAAAGAAGTGAATTACAGTGAGTGATAACAGTGGGCTACAGTAAATGAAACCTAACATACTACATCCAAATAGTAACTCAGATTGGAACCAAAACCTCAATGTAAGAAACTAAGAGTACAAGTCTCTGAGAATATAATATAAGGCATATCTTTGCAATCTTTGGTTAGGCAATGGCTTCTTAATGTCACAGAATGATAAGTGACAAATATAGATGATAAACTAGACTTCATCAATGTTCAATATTTAAAACCTCTGCTAGTAACCCTATCAGAAAATGGGAAGGGGAGCTGAACAATTGCTCAGAGAACGCATACAGATGGCCAAGAGGCATAAGAAAGCGTTTATTCCATGATTACCAAGGAAACACAAATCAAAATGACTATAACCTCGCACCAGTGAGAATGGCATATGTCAAAAAGTTTGGAAACAATCAGTGCTGGCAGGGATGTGGTAAAAAAATGAGCCCTCATTTTCTGTTGGAAAGAGTGATGACTGGCTAGGTCTCAATGGAAATCAGTGTAGCTATTCCTCAAATAATAAAAATGAATTTCCACAATGACTCAGTGATTCGACTCCTGAGTTATCTATCCCAAGAATCTGAAAACACTAATTTAAAAAGTTATTTGCACACCTATGTTCACTGCAGGACTAAGAACAATAGACAGAATCAGAAAACAATACAAAAGCCCAAAAATATATGAGTGGATAAAGAAACTGCAGCAATGGAATACTTACCAATGGAATCAAATAGAATATTACTCAGCTGTAAGAAAAGATGAAATCTTGCCATTTAATACAACATGGGTAGAACTGGAGGGGGTCATGTGAAGAGAAGTTGGAGGGGGAAGGACAAACACTGAATGATTTCAGTCAGTGCAGATAACCCAAACAGAGTCATCCTTCCCATACCGTTGGAGATACTCCCACTGGGGGAGAGGGGGAACTGAGCTGGCTGGAGCAGGCCCATCCAGGAGAGGAGGAAGGCAGGACAGTTGTGAGGGGCTGAGCTTGAAGTGGCCACTGTCTGTTCTCTGCCCAGGCTCTGACCTTGCAGATGCTCATGCCCCTGACCTGAGGCCACAGGTGGTCTGTGGCGTCCCTGCTGGGGTCACTACCATGGAGGGTCTGTGGTGTCCCTATTGGCTGCCTCTGGGGAAGCCAAGACACTTGCCAACTTCAGCAGGTTGCCTACTACTTACCAAAGATTTGGCAAAAGCTTTCCTTGAGACCCTCAAATTCTCTCTTCTCTGCATCACTGGCAGGTTTGGGGAGCAGCACACCAGTCAATGGGGAGCCTCAAACAAAGGCTGGCACCAGCTGGGAGAGACCCAGGGCTCTGAGTCCACCACAAATGCAGATTTCCAGAACCCTGTGTGCCCTGCACCCTGCAGGTGGCAAAGCAAAGCATTGGTTTCTAAAGCAGGCCACCATAGGCTAGCTGAGGCGGGCTCCTCAGAGAGCTAAGCCACCTGTGGATGCTCTCAGGCTCAACAGCACAGCCCCTGCATGGCCATCGGGAATGCAGGCCATGGCAGAGAGCAGAGAGACAATACGGACTGGACCGGACACCGCACCTTAGCAAAGGAGAAGCCAGAAATGGTAGAGATGCCCATCAGGAGCGATGCCAAGAGGGGCAGCTGCCCGCCAGCACGAGGGGCCCTTCCTCAGAATGGCTATGGCTGGCCTGTGGGACAGTAGAGAAGGATTCTTCGGGTGCGAGGGACAAATCAGACGGAAGGTGGGGGTCTTTCCTGCTCCCCAGCTTGCCACCCCAATGCAGTGCAATGGCAGGGCCACATTGGGAGGTCTGGGAGCTTGGGCAGAGGAAGAACCAGACCGAAGGAGAGTCAGGTGGGAAGGGCCGACTGGAGGCAGGAAAGTGTGATTGCTCCAGGCAAGGCTCACGGGTCTGTAAAGAGACACTGCACCCACCCTAACGTGGGGCTTCGTGGGGCAATTTGCCATGGAAAAGGGCAGGATGGGAGAGAGGAGGAGGAGCTTCTGTGCAGGTTGTTCCCGGATAGGAGTTTCTGTGCAGGTTGTTCCCAGATAGCAGCCTCTGCGCAGGCTGGTTCCCGATAGGAGCTTCTGTGCCAGTTCCAGGAATTACAATAGGATGAAAAAAGTCTCTGGGTAGTTCCATGAGCCGGCCTGCAGGGGCTCACCAATGGTGTTGAAGTCACTTCCACCCGAGCCCCTCAGGCTGGGCCGACAGACTCGGCCCAGGCTCTGCCTAAGTCGGAAACAGCCTTTTGAACCAACACGGTCTTGGTCAAGCACTAAACTCTGTGCTGCACTCCAGCCAATGAGGCTTCTCCTCGGCGAAAGCCACAAACTCTAATTTCTATTTCATTTTGGAGTGCTGGTGGCTACTCCTGTGAAGGTGTCTGGGGTCCCCCATTGCTGGGGATCAAACTCAGGCCTCCCCCATATGAACCCTGTACTCAGTCCTTCAACTCCTTTCCCCACATCGAGGGACTGTCATTTGGAAGTCTCAGACTTAAATACAGACGAATTTATTCGGGAATTCATGAGTCTCAGCCTAGCACTGGGTCTGAAATGTGTGTCAAGTTCAGGAGGGTGTTCATGAGAAACCCTGGGCGTGCAAGGGACAGCGGGGGCCGGGGGCAGGTCTCAGTGGTACCTGTAGGCTTTTTGCTGAATGCCCACCAGCTCAGACCTGTGAAGCCGGGCAGAAAGGCTTGAGCCTCAGGGGAAACTGAAACAGCGCCTATAGCCTCGGGTCAGCACAGCTGAGAGCTATCCCAGAGCCGTGAGCCCCAGGGCAGAAGGAGCCCAGGGGGCATTCACAGGGGACTCCCGCCCAACTGACCATCAGGACACAGCCCAGCCTTGTCCACAAAAGGGGAAAGAAGCTAGGCAAGAAGCTGAGGGAAGGGAAGAGATGAAAAGGAGAAAAGAGACAGCAAAGGAAGACAGAAGAGGAACATCTGGAGGAAACGTACCCTTCCCGACTTTACCTTCATCTTCAGCAGCTGGTTTTCAACTTGGGCCATGTCCAGTTGCCGCTGTTTCTCCTGCAGCTTGTCCATGGAGGCCTCGTAGGTCTGCTGCAGGTTTCTGATCTGGGCCTTAATGTCACTGTTTGCCAGCGTGACGTCCACGAGGGTTTTCTGTGTGCGGGGGAGAGAAAGCAGGGCTGGAGAGACAGTGTGCTATCTCTGGGTGATAGCACTTGCTCTCACATGCCAACCTTGGCTCAATCGCCTGTCACCACGTACTGTCACCGAAGCACCACCATGAGTGTTCCCTGAGCTCAGAGTCAGGATTAAGCCCTGGGCACTGCTGGGTGTGACCCAAAAGCCCCCTCCCCCTTTGTCACTGGCCACAGGGTGCATGTCAGCACCTGGAGGTGGCCAGGCAGAGGTGCCCCCAGGTGGCAGAGAGCCAGCCCACCCATGGTCACTGCCAACACCACTTGCCACTGCTAAAGGGCAACTACAGTAGCTTCTTTCTATGGAACAGTCCCTAATATGTCACTGCACATGAAGACTGAGGCCTGAAAATAGTAAGTATAGAGCAATCCCATCTGGAAAAAAAAACAAAATGTGTGAACATTTGTTCAACCATATTGATGCAGAGATTTCAAAAAAGAAGATAACGAAATGGAAAATTCAGCATGATCTAAGTTTTCCTCATGGTCCAGGGTGGACTGAGGTTGTTTCTTTTTGTGTCTTCTAACTCCCAAAAAAATCAGGAAAAGGACATGTGTTTCTGTTGACTGGAGAGTTCTCTCTGGTTTTCTTAGAAGGGCTGTCACTGGGGGAGCTTCCACATGGCCGGCTGGCACAGTGGCAGGCTGGCCTGGGCACAGTGAGGCCCAGACACACGGTATTGAAACAATGCCCAGGAGCGGAGCTCAGTGACCCAGACACGTGCTTGACAAGTGTCAGAGAGCCACGGCTCTCATTGCCCATGGGAGCAAAAACGTTTCCACCATCATGGCAGCAACGTAAAGCCTTAGTGTCTAGTTAGCCTGCTGTCCTTACAGAGCTCCAAAGGCCCACAGTACCGGCATGGGACACAGGTCAAGGCCCACTTCTGACTGCAGCCTTCAGTGAGGAGCCTGGGACTGGGGGCACTGGGTTCTCTAACACCTGTGTCTCTTAGTAGGTCTCTGCAGCTTTCCCACGCTTCCATCTGGACAATCAGCCTCTCCCTCTCAAAGCTGCCTGAATCAGGAGGAAAGATTTTCAGTGATGCTAAACAGGTATTTTAGAAAACAAATGAAGGCTATTAGGGAAAGGGAAGTCCCAGAAGAGTCCATTGCAAGGACATTGGAAAGCGCTGACCTGGTCACTGGCCACCACACCTCCCAGACCAAAGATACCAGGTGAGTGATCGTGCACCTCTAGTCTGGACCGGGGTACTTTGAGTCCTGCTGCACACCTAGCTGACACCTTGCATACGTCATTTCTTTCTATTGGCCTTAGATTGTTGATTCACAACATCAGAGAACTGGATATCATCTCAGCATTTCTTTGCAGCCCTGAACACTGATGGAATCAAACCGACAGCCTCTGTGGATGCTGGAAAGGCCCAGATCCCTTCCCGAATAACAGATTCGCTCACTTCTGCCTCACATGAGTTTCCTGACTACAAAGTGTCTCCCTCCTCTTCTTTTTAAAAAAATAATCATCTAACTTTTGAGGGTGCAAGACCCTTCTGTCGTCCAAAAGTTCTAAGACTAAGCAATAGTTGGAATTAACCGGGTTCCCCAGATCAGGCGGCTACCGGCTGCCCTCAGAGGAGAATGCTGATTATGTCCACAGGAAGAGACACGGAACACCCCCACCGAGTCTGAATCCAGGTGAGGCACGATCCGGTCATGGCCAGCTGGGAATGAGAACATGTCCAAGAAGGAAGAAAGGGGAGCCCTAGCCTAGGCCCTCGGTGAAAGGAGGAAGGGGAACAAAGACTCCTGAATAAACCAGCCCCGGGGGCCCAAGGCCAGGGGAAAGTTGGCACATGCTAAGGAAAAGGGTGGGACAGAAATGCACCTCCCAGACAAACACAAACACCGGGCCCACTCAGGCAGCAGAGGACAGTGGCCTCACTGCCACTGTACTATAGGCTCTCTGGGAAGTCCATCCACCCTCATGAAATGTGTCTGTTTAGCTCAATACCAGCAGAGCAGCAGAAAGAGTTTGTCTTTGTTTGTCTTTTAATTTTGGTTTGTGACCACACCTGGCTGTACTCAGGGCCTACTCCTAGTTCTATGCTCAGGAACTGCTTCCTGATAGAGGAGCTGTATGTGGTGCCGGGGATCAAACCCAGGCAAGCACCCATCCACTCTACTCTCTCTCTGCCCAGAAGCAGAAAGGATTTGAAGTAGCTTGTGGAATTTAGAAGAGTGGAGTAAAAGACAAACCTAAAAAAAGCTGGGGGAGAAGCAGAAACTGCATTTGGAAAGAAAAGCCAAGAGAGGCTGTTTCAGGAAACACAGTACTTGGACTTGAACCTTTTTCAGTTAACCTGCACATCAGATGGAAGGCTCCACTGAGGAGCAACAGTGGTTACCCTCTCTAAGAGAATAACTCTGGGCTGATCCAATCAGGAGAGCAACACCTTCCATGTGGGCCAAACACATTTGCATAAAGGGAGAATCCTGGACACGCCTGTGCCCACCAGTGTTCTTGGGGATGCACATTTCTTTTTTCTTTTTTAAAATTTTTTAAATTTTATTGAATCACCGTGAGATAGTTACAAGCTTTCATGTTTGGGTTACAATCTCACAATGATCAAACACACATCTCTCCACCAGTGTACATTCCCCACTACCAATATCCCCAGTATACCCCCCTTTCCCACCCTCCCCCTGCCTCCATGGCAGACAATATTCCCCATACTCTCTCTCTACTTTGGGGCATTATAGCTTGCAACACAGACACTGAGAGGTCATCATGTTTGGTCCATTATCTACTTTCGGCATGCATCTCCCATCCCAACTGGTTCTTCCAGCCATCATTTTCTTAGTGATCCCTTCTCTATTCCATCTGCCTTTTCCCCTCCACTCATGAAGCAGTCTTCCAGCTATGGGGCAATCCCCCTGGCCCTTGTATCTACTGTCCTTGTGTGTCAGCCTCATGTGATGTTATTTTATACTCCACAAATGAGTGCAGTCCCTCTATGTCTGTCCCTCTCTTTCTGACTCATTTTACTTAGCATGATACTCTCCATGTTTATCCATTGATAAGCAAATTTTATGATTTCATCTCTTCTAACAGCTGCATAGTATTCCATTGTGTAGATGTACCAAAGTTTCTTTAACCAGTCATCTGTTTTAGGGCACTCAGGTTGTTTCCAGATTTTGGCTATTGTGAACAGTGCTGCAATGAATATACAGGTACAGATGTCATCTCAGGATATATTTCCAGAAGTGGTATTTTTGCATCCTCGGGATATATTCCCAGAAGTGGTATTGTGGGGTCATATGGAAGCTCAATTTCTAGTTTTTGAAGAACTGCTACCTGCAAAAAAATGAACTCTGACCTCTGTCTAATGCCAGGCACAAAAGTCAGATCAAAGTGGATTAAAGACCTCAATATCAGACATGAATCTATAAGGGTCATAAAAGAGTAGGCAGAACTCTCCATGACATTGCAGCACATTTCTTTTAAAGCACAACACTTGCTGGGGCCCAAGAGATAGCACAGAAGGTGGGGCAATTGCTTTGTATGCAGCTGGTCCAGGTCCAACCCCCTGTTACCCTGAACGGTCCCCCTAAGCACCCCCAAGGTGTGACCTCTGAGTCCAGAGCCAAAAGTAGGTACTGAGCATAGCAGGATGTTACCCCCAAGCCCCAGAAAGAAAATATTTAAGAATTTTTAAAAATGAAGCACAATACTTCCTAATTTGGGAAGAAGTACTTACTTAGCTTAGGTATGGCTTGCCATGAAGGAATTCAAAGCATTTTCACAGCGTGTGAAGATTGGAAGAAAGTTCCTCTAACACTGGAGCTAGTGATGGGCAGCAGGGAAGGGGAATGTTTGTTGATGTGCTGATTCAGGCACTTACTAGGGGCTTCTAACAGAGCAAGTGACGTCTCTGGCACTGAGCCAGGATCAAAACCCCTTTTACAAGAACAAAAACTGCTCAACTCCAGTACTTCGTGTTTTATCTGGAAGTGCTCCCTTCTGTCCCTTCCTGTCTTTCTGCTGTGCCTAACCGAGCTGAGGGGTGAGCACGCTGCTCACAAGGCCGCACTTGTTCAAGTTCGAGTCAGGTCACTCGCACTTGAACAGGGGGGGCATAGTTACCTGCAGACCAACAGAATCTGAGGCCAAAGCTGAGTTCATGGAATTGAAACTGTCCAGGGCTGATGACTGGGTTTGGATGTGATGCTCCAGGTAGTTCTGCTGAGCCTGTGAGACCTGCAAGATCGTGGAGACAGTCACCTCAGATCAGTCTAAGTATATCCACAACAATCATCACTTTCACACACTGGAGCTTCACCCCAGTTGGAGCTACATCCTTGTCCATGACTGAGTTACATTCAAAACTCAATGTCTGAGTGCACAAAAAGTATATTTAGGGTACTTGCCTTGCACATGACCGACCCCAGTTCTTTATTTTTTTAATTTTTTATTAGAGAATCACTGTGATGTACAGTTACAAACTTATGAACTTTTGTGTTTGCATTTTCCTCATACAGTGATCGTTTACCCACCCCTCCACCAGTGCCCATTCATCTCCACCAATGATCCCAGTATCCTTCTCACCACCCCCACCCCATCCCCCACCACCCCACCCTGCCTCTGTGGCAGGGCATTCCCCTTTGTTCTCTCTCCTTTTGGGTGTTGTAGTTTGCAATAGAGGTATTGAGTGGCCATCATGTTTGGTCTATAGTCTACTTTCAGCTCGCATCTTCCAACCCGAATGGGTCCTCCCAACATCTTCTACTTGGTGTTCCCTTCCCTATCTGAGCTGCCTTTTCCCCTAGCATGTGAGGCCAGTTTCCAAGCTGTGGGGCAGACCTCCTAATCCTTATCTCTACAACTCTTGGGTGTTAGTCTCCCACTATGCTATTTTATATTCCACAGATGAGTGTAATCTTTTTGTCTGTCTCTCTCTTTCTGACTCATTTCACTTAACATGATACTTTCCATGTATCATTCACTTAAGATCCACTTATATACAAATTTCATGACTTAATCTTTTCTAACATCTGCATAGTATTCCATTGTGTAGATGTACCAGAGTTTCTTTGACCAGTCATCTGTTTTTGGGCACTCTGGTTTTTTCCAGATTTTGGCTATTGTAAACAGTGCTGCAATGAACATAGAAATGCAGATGTCATTTCTACTATACCTTTTTGCCTCTCCGGGATATATTCCCAGGAGTGGTATTGCTGCCGACCCTGGTTCTACCCCAGTACCCCCAGGGTCCCCCAAGACCTGCCAGGAGTGCAGGAGAGATTCATGAGTGCAGAGGAGGAACAACATCCCCCTTCTCCAAAAAAAAAATTCTGGGACAATATTTACACAGTTCCCACAGGGCTAGCAGCCAGAATATTCCCCCTTATTGAGAGAAAACGGAGTGGGAAAAGCCACAGCTCTGCCCACAACAGCAGTGCAGTGGCACAGCCAGTGAACTGGGTATCACTAACTCTTCCCACACACTACGGAATGTTCTCTGGGCTCATCAAATTTTTCCATTGTCACTGGCAGTCAAGGTGGCTTCCTTGCAGGGTGTTTGCACTCAGCGTGCTGAGGGAGTGTCGTTAGAGACTGTACTTAAATCAGCCTTCAAAGGGGGGCCATGAAGCAGGCGGTCTGACAATCGGGGATGGGAGAGGCTCTGAGATCAACCCTTATGACCCCAAGGGGAAGGGTCAAGGTAGGGAAGGGCACTCCCGTGCCTGAGAGAGGGAGAGGCCTGGGACGCAGCCCCTGGGAAGCACCGGCAGTGACACGTGTGTGCGTCTTTGGCAGAGACTATCCTTTGGCTTTAATTACAGCCATCAGCATCTGTCAGTGGATGGCAGGACAGGTTTCCATATGTAGTTGAGAATTTCACAAATGCCAACTGAAACTAAGAGAGTAGAAATGTTTATAACAATGAAGGCATCAGCCTTACTCAAGCAGGTAATCTTGTGGCCCAGCCACCCACTAAACTCTAGTATGTGGCTGTTGTAATTATGGTTCTTTGCTTACAGACATTAACGCTTATGGGGAATGTGCTTAGATACATGGACATTCTCCTAAGATACTAATCACAAATATTCAGTCAAAAACGTTTTTTCCTCAAGCATTAACTGGGTGAAATTAGAAGAATTATTTTTTTCTCAAATTTTTAAATAGCTAATATATTCATATCACTCGAACATTTTTTAAAATAATAGTTTAGGTAACACGATTATAAGACTATTGTCTCTTTTATCTGTTTGGTTGGTTTGGGTTGGGTACACCTGGCAATGCTCAGGGCTTACTCCTGCCTCTATACCCAGGGATCACTCCTGGCAGTGCCCAGGGCACTCCTCGGTGATAAGGAAACCCCGATGGGCGTGTGCAAGGCAAAGCCTAGGACGATCGCTCCTGCCCACTAGCTCCTTATTGTTTTCTTGGGCTTTCTTACTGTCTGGTCAAATAGTTTGTACACAGTGATCATTTTACCCTACCTGTCTGGCTGTGATAGCTTGAAACATACTTAGTTCATAGACAAGGTATTTAGCTGTATTGGTGATGGCTGGTTTCCTTGCATGCCTGATTCTTAGGGGAATACCATGAAATTTAATGATTATTCATTCTCGCCATATAAAATGTCTCTTTAACTCCATTTCATCTTGTGGTAAAGTCCTCCCATTCATTTAAAGTATGATTCACTCCTAGGGGCCATCATGAACTCAGGTAGAAGAGGAATGAGGCACTCAGCACACCCTCTACTTTCCCGTGCCCTCAGAGCCACTTACCGACAGCTCCTGGGCAAGTTGGCGAATTTTCTGCTTCATTTCATCGTAGTCTCCATACATTCGCTTCCTTACTTTCTCCAAAGTGGCTCTCACCTGTGATCCACAAACACCAGTCAGTGATCAAATAGAACTTTCAAGTGCAACTTTTAATACTTAAGAGACTCTAATGAGAGATGGATTCCACTCTAAGAAAAAAATCTCAGAAAATAGGACAGTTTGAGAAATTAAAAAAAGAGATCACTTTTGATATGTAGTTTGAAACCAAAGGAGGAATCCAAAAATAATAAGAAATATATTATAACACAACTAATTATCCAAATGATAAACTCTAAAGAAAATCTTTCCATTTTTTGCTTCTCAACTCTAATTTTTAAATAAATCTAGCCAAGATTTGCTTTTTTTCCTTTTTGGGTCACACCTGGCGATGCACAGGGCTTACTCCTGGCTCTGCACTCAGGAATTACTCCTGGCAATGCTCAGGGGACCATATGGGATGCTGGGATTCGAACCTGGGTCAGCCGTATGCAAGGCAAACGCCCTACCCGCTGTGCCCCCAAGATTTGCTTTTTTTGTTAATCACACATTTTCACAAGTAGAAAAAAATATTCCACTAGTTTAAAAAAATGTGTTTTAACTTGACTCTATAAACAAGTGGCTTAAGAACACCAAAATAGGGGCGTGATAGTATAGCAGTACTACACAGTGAAAGTATACTGAGAATACAGCACTTGCCTTACACAGCACTTGCCTTGCATGAGGCCAACCTGCAAAGAGTGATCACCTCAACACAGAGCCAGGAGTAAGCCCTGAACACTACTGGGTATGACCCCGAAACAAGAAAACACCAAAATATCCAAAAGCAAAAAACAACCTCCAATTTCCCCCATCTCTACTCTGAATGACAAGGAATAATTTAATGTCTGGACTATGAAAAATTAGCCCCTGAAGAATCTGTCCTAGTAGCCTGGAACACGAGAGAAAAAAAGTAGTCAAAAGAGTTTTGATCCCCAAAACACCCATCGCCACCAACACAAATGGTTTAAGATTCTCCATGGCAAATGTTCACGCTGGACAAGATCTGAATGTTAAAAGTAGGTAAAGGGATATACATATTATACATATGCAGAATAACCTTTCAGTATCTGTATTGCAAACCACAATATCCAAAAGAGGGAGGGTAGGGAGAAAGGGAAAGAGAGAACCACAGAGACAGCTTGAGGCAGGGGGGAGTAAGGGGGAGTTGGGGGGGGTGATAGGAGGGAACCTAGGGACACTGGTGCTGTATGTACACTGGTGGAGGGATGGGTGTTGGAACACTGTATGACTGAAACCTAATCATGACCCTATAAGGGTCAAAAATAAAATTAGATTAAATTAAAATTTAAAAAGAATTCTCCAGGACTGGAGCAATAGCACAGCGGATAGGGCATTTGCCTTGCAAATGACCTGGGTTCAATTCCCAGTATCCCGTATGGTTCCCCGAGCACCGCCAGGGATAATTCCTGAGTGCAGAGCCAGGAGTAACCCCTGTGCATTGCCAGGTGTGACCCAAAAAGCCAAAAAAAAAGAGAAAGAATTCTCCATGGAATATCTTCAAGAACTTTACCAATAGCCCTGTCTCCTCCTTCTGGCACCCCGAAATAGAGTCAGCTTACAAACCTCAAGTCCACAGTGGGAGCCTCACTGGGAAGGCTCCAGAACCTCCAATATAAGAAAAATTCAAAGACAGTACTTTCAGTAGAACAGATAACATGGATGGGACAGCAACTCGAAAGACGGCTGGTCGTGAGCCCATCCTTCCAGAGCCCACACATTATTTTGTATTGGACAGGCAAGATTAGTGGCAAGGAATGGGAGCAAGATGGGGTACCAAGATACTAAGTCATGCCCAGAGAAATCTATAACCTAATAATAGAAATAACTTACATGCCCTTCAACACAAACATTTTGGAAAGAAAGGGCCAAGGTCACAGCTTTTCCTTCCCAGACTCAGCTCACTAGTAGAGGGTGGGGAGGACTCTTGGGCAGGTGGGAGGTCTCAGTCCCACTGGAAAACACTGCAGGAATCTGCCCAAGCCAGAGTCACCTGCAAGCAAGCGAGGGCAAACAAACCCATAAATGCACCCAGGAGTGAATAGGCAGGGTTTGCCTGGAAGCCAGCCAGAAGAAGGTGGGACCTGGAAATTACTTTTAAATTGCAGATCGTGTCAAAGGTTGGCAATTCGGGTCAAAACCACCCCCACAAGCTGGGCATGTGCCATCCAGAGGCACTAGCAGCCTGAATCTCTTCCCTTTGTCTTGGGAAATTCACTCTACACTCTGCTTGGAAGGTCTACTTTGACAGCAGATCACTGTTTTCTGGGGCATCAAGCACAGAACACCTAACTATTTCCATGAGAAAAAGACAGGAGAATAGAGGTGTTCAAGTAGCCCCTGTATAGGAAAATGGGGAATGAAATACTCTGAAAGGCTAAAATGTATCTTTGGCAGCTTGATGACTGGAGATACTAGGCTCATTAAGCTGTAGGTGTTGTATGCATTTGTATTGGCATGTGGCTTTCTGAGTTTTCTTAATTTTCTCTGTTGAACAGTTACCATTTATTAAATCAAAAAATATTATTTTTTATTTCTTAAAAGTATGCAAGAATTGGGCCATAGTGGTACAACAGGGACCTGCACAGAGCCATCAAACCCCAGTACCCTCTGAGCCCTGCCAGAAGTGATCCCTAAGCACAGAGATAAGACTGAACCCTAAACATAGCTTGGTGTGGCAAAACAGAAAAAAAAGGACACAAGTATTGAAATCTTGCAAAACACATTTTTAAAGTATTCAAAGCATTTATTACCTTTGAGATCCAGTAAGAGATGTTCCCCTATGAAAGCTAGTAACAGACATTATGTCTTATCCACAAACCCAATGAAAGGAGGCTTACAGAACTGGAGATTCCAACCTCAATATTTCCTTTCCAACTTCCACTCTTTTGACCTTAAAAACAAGCCTACAGAGAGCAAAAGTTGGACCAAGAGGTGAGCCCTGCATTCACAGACCTCTGCTGTTGCCTCATGCAGTCTGTGATCTGGGCCCAACCACCTCAGAGTAATGCAATCACAACAGCCTGTCAAAAGTGTTAATTAAGTCAATCTATGGAAACCAGAAGAACCAAAAAGGAATGAAGAGGGGAGACAGAGAGGAAAACTTTGAAGGAAATGCTCCAAATTGTTTACAATTGTTCTTATCCAAAGGTAGAATGATGGGTACTTTGTGTTTTACTTGAGAAACTTTTTGTACTTTCCAGAAATGATGATAAATGCAATATTACATTTATTTTGACCTGAGTTGAACAATGTTCACTCTGATCGGCTTCCCAGCATCATTCTCAACCCAACTGGATGAACCAGCTCTGGACATTCCATCCCCCTTGTTGGCTGGGAAAGGGACAGGGATCCAGCCAGACCATAAAGCAGAGGGAAGCCCTAACAAGGGCTGCCGAAACACATTCAGCCTTTCTGCTTCTAGACACTGACATGTTCAGACAATACCATGAGTCTGAAGCTGAAGGAGCCCAGGCCCCAGAGATATTCAGAGAAAAAGATCCAAAGCCTGGAAGCTGGCCCACTTAGCCTTAGAACCCACTTACCTTATCCCACTTGAAACAAATGGCCTCTTACAGTTGGTTTTTCTGTTTCTTACATCCCAAAGAATCCAAATTTATACACTTGTTCATACTCAAGCATCAGGAGTATTTAACACAATAAGAAAGTCCACTAAAGAGTCTCCCTCCAGGGGCTGGAGCAATAGTACAGTGGGGAGAGCGTTTGCCTTGCACGCAGTCAACCCAGTTTCAATCCCCAGAATCCCATATGGTCCCTCAAGCACAACCAGGAATGATCTCTAAGTGCAGAACCAGTAGTAACCCCTGAGTATTACAAGGTGTGCATCCCCAAAAGATTCTCCCTTTATATATAGAAGGAGACCATAGATCTCCTACTTAGTAACGTCCAGAAGTTCACGCCACACCCCACTGCAAAATTAGACTGCACTCTGAACATGGGGCAATGAGGATGTGAAGCAACATCTCCAGCCAAAGTAATACTAAGAATCCTTTAGAAATTCCCTACCACGCTCACATCATTGCTTCCAGGTCCGCCCTCTTATCTACTCCAAAGTAATATAAACTAGGTTGGTGGCAGGGGTGGGTGGTGAGTGGGGGGTCCTAAAATGACTCACATCTCTGATGTAGTTCATCTCTTCTTTCAGCTGATTGGTGGACCACCCATACACCACCATTTCTTTCTGCTGGTTTTGGTCTGATCTTCGCACCACACCATAGACAACACCCTGAGGAAGTTTCCTGGTCTGTTCTCCATTGCTGAGGTCAGGAGGCTGAAAGAAGGCAGGAAAGGAGGAGAAAAGAATGATTCTTTGGGCTTCAGGAAAACATCTGTAACAATCACTTACTATGTGTAGTTAGGCAGTCTGTGACCACAGCCAGGAGCGCATCTGGCAAAGGGAAGTGGTGGGTAGAAATCCACCCTGGTCTTCATGCATTGAGTCAGTCTTTGCCTTGGAGACAAGCCACTTCTTCCCGTTCTTCTTTAAGACCCTCCTCTTAGGGCCGGAGCAATCATACAGCAGGTCTTTGCACACACCTACATGAGTTCTATCCCCAGCAGTCTGTATGGCCCTCCAAGTCTGCCTGGAGTATAACCCCTGAGCACCACTAGGTGTGGCCCACAAACCAAAAAATAAAAAAGGCTGTGTTCTCTTTAGCTCTCTAGTAGTCAGTCTGTAAAGCTTCATCTTTGGCAGAAAAAGGGGCAGGGATTGGAGGGGGAAGCTTTTCCTAATTCTCACAAAAGTACCAGATGGACTTGTACGAGTATAGAATAACATCACATGAGGCTGACATCCAAGGACAGTAGATACAAGGGCCAGGGGGATTGCCTCATAGCTGGAAGACTGCTTCATGAGTCGAGGGGAGAAGGCAGATGGAATAGAGAAGGGATCACTAAGAAAATGATGGCTGGAGGAACCAGTTGGGATGGGAGACGCATGCCGAAAGTAGATAATGGACCAAACATGATGACTTCTCAGTGTCTGTGCTGCAGGCTATAATGCCCAAAAGTAGAGAGAGAGTATGGGGAATATTGTCTGCAATAGAGGCAGGGGGAGGGTGGAAAAGGGGGAGTATACCGGGGATATTGGTGGTGGGGAATGTGCACTGGTGGAGGGATGGGTGTTTGATCATTGTGTGATTGTAACCCAAACATAAAAGCTTCTAACCATCTTACGGTAATTCAATAAAAAATTTTAAATGATAATAAGAAAGTACTGGAACTCTCATACTCTGGGGAATGCCATTTTCCTTCTTTACCAATTTCTCTGTATGTCTTCACACTCATCTCAACACATGAAATGTACAAGGTAGGGGGGAAATGCCAACTACCATGGAGAAGACAAATTGGCACAACTTTGGGGCCAGTCCTAGGAAAGTGGATGGCTGAGCACTCTCCCTGCCAGACCCTTCATTAATTCTTCCTGAGAGCTAGGAAGAGACAGTGTGCCCTTGCTCCCAGAGAACTTGCCCACTCTGAATCAAAGCTAATCAGTGTTGACATGTGACCCCCCCCCTGGATGGGAGCAAGGCCACACCCTGATATGCCTTATGGAGACAGGAGGAAATGGAGTGAAGGTCTGTGGAGCATCTGCTGTGAGCTAGGAATATTCCTTTGTACTTTGAATCTTCATGACCACTTTGTGACTGAGCAACTATCCTTGCTAGAGCAGAGAAAACTCAAGTAAATGATGGTTTAGTACCTTGCTTAGAGCCAACTCCGATATTGTAGGACACTGGAGAGCCCCCAAACTGGAGGTTTTATTAGATGTAAAGGGTAAGGGCCCGCATAACATAGATGAAATGGACTCCACAAGTGGGCACAGTGCCTAGGTAGACAGCTCGACCTCTGCCAGCCTTCCCCAGGGGAGCTGACACTTTAAATAAGCCACAACACAGATGCCCGAATCCCATAAAGGCATCATTTGCCTCCCTCTAGTCTCTAAACCACAGCCCAGAACGTCTTTTCATGTACTTTCAAAATATCATTACACCCCCCTCCCAGAAAGAAAAAATTTGTGCTTCACGATCATTCATTTGGGGTAGAATAATAACTATTTCATTATCCAATTCATTCGATAATTGCCAAAGCCAAGCCAAGGAGAGAACAAATCATCATAGTAAGAAGCTCTGAGGGGGGCCCTGGGGTGGCACGGGGGGACTGGAGGCAGACATGAAGGGGGACATGGCTGTCACTGTTCCCCTCCGATGTTTTTGTATTGTTTGATTATAACATAAACTTACTCCTGGTTCTGCACTCAGGATTCACTCCTGACAAGCTCAGGGGACCATATGTGGTGTCAGGTATTGAACACAGGTCAGCCACATGTAAGGCGAGTGCCCTGCCTGCTGTACTATTGCTCTGGCTCACACAATCTTCTTTTTGAGGAGGGAACTCCCAAAGAGTTCTCTGGAAGCCAAGAGCCCCTCCCAATGCTGCTCAGCCTACCAGGCAGGCAGTTTTGTGCAAGGGCCTGATGCAGGATTACTGGGGCGCTCTACCTATGCTCAGAAGCCTCCCTGGACACACCCAGAGGTGCTCAGGAGGGATCCAGGGATGTACCCAATGATGTTCAGGGGACCATGGGGTGCCAAGAATTGAATTGGCTCAGCCATATACAAGGTATGGGCCTTAACCCCTGTACTCTCTGAAAAGTGTAACATGAACTTTTTTAAAAAGTATAAAATGTACACCCTCCTCCCAGATGAGATCTGGAGCAGCTGCGCACGACACAGCCCCTCTGCTCCTTAAAGACTATAATGCGGAAGGTCTACTAACCTATTTTGGCACCCAGAGACTTATAGAAATGCATCTAGACTGTGAGCTGAGCTATGACCTCATGCCGCCCAGGGAGGAGGAAGGATTTTCTCTCCCAACGCTTTCTTTCTATGGGGAAGATAGCAGTGGTGGCAGCAGCAGCACCCACATGGCATCCACCATTTGCTAGGACTCACAACCCAGAGGTACTAGCTTGTAGTGACGTGGAGTGCAAGAGATCATGGAATGGGGGTGTTACCAGCACGCCCTCCACCCAGATTAGATTCGGAGCAGCCGAGCAGGACACGGCCCCTCTGCTCCTTAAAGACTATGATCCGAGAGGTCTACTAACCCATTTTGGCACCCAGAGACTTATAGAAATGCATCTAGACTGTAAACTGGGATAAAACAACAGAAATCCAAAACTGCATGGTCACTGTTGTGGCCGCGCGAGCTCCTATAATCTTCATTCTCAGCAATGTTTTGAAAACAAACTATCAAATGATTCCTTTTCAGCAGGTTTGATTGTTGGGGGAAAATTCCAAATAATAATAGTCAGTTCTCTGTTGAAATATTGAATGTATCCAAAGTATAGAGAGAATAAAGTGAAGATCATTGGCCACTCAGGTGGGGGGTTGGGGGGTGGGAGGGGGGTATATTGGGGTTCCTGGTGGGGGAACTGGTGGACTGGTGAAGGGATGGGGGTTTGATCACTATATGACTGAGACTTAAACCTGAAAGCTTTGTAACTTTTGTCACGATGATCCAATAAAATTTTAAAAATAAAATAAAATGAAAGTATAAAATGAAATACCCATTACTTGCCACACTTAGGAAGTTCAGAAGCCATGTTGGAAATCACCCTTTTAAAACAGGCCCTAGGGATACAGCAAAAGTTTTGTTAAGAGGAAAGGTCATAGCTCTACAAGCATTCCTCAGGAAGGAAGAACAAGCCCACCTAAGTAACTTAACCTCAGAGCTTAAGATCTCGGAGAATGACCAACAGAAGGAGCCCAAACCAGCCAGGAGGAAAGAAATTATAAAACTCAGAGCAGAAATTAACAACATGGAAACTCAAAAAACAATCCAAAAGACCAATGAAACCAAGAACTGTTTCTTTGAGAAAATAAACAAGATCAATAAACCATTAGCAACACTCACAAAGAAAGAGAGAGAGAACCCTAATAAACAGAATCAGAAATGAAAAGGGGGACATTACATCAGAAACCACAGAAATTCAAAGGACAGTCAGAGATTACTTTGAGAAGCTTTATGCCACAAAACAAGAAAAACTTGAAGAAATGGATAAATTCTTGGACTCTTGTAATCTCCCAAAGCTGACCCAAGAAGACTTGGAATACCTGAACAGACCTACCGCCATCAAGGAAATTGAAATAGTAATAGAAAGTCTCCCGAAAAACAAAAGCCCTGGCCCAGATGGATTCACTAATGAATTCTTGGAATTAGCTTAGCTAAAGAGGTGAAGAAAAGTACAAAACACTACTTCAAGAAATAAAAGAGGACACTAGGAAATGGAGACACATCCCCTGCTCATGGATCAGAGGATTAGCATTGTCAAAATGGCAATACTCCCCAAAGCATTATACAGATTCAATGCAGTCTCTGTAAGGATACCCATGACATTTTCCAAAGAATAGACAAAACACTCCTGAAATTCATATGGAGCAATAAACCCCATGAATAGCTAAAGCAATCCTTAGGGAAAAGAAGATGGTTGGCATCGCCTTCCCCAACTTCAAACTGTACTACAAAGCAGTAGTAATTAAAATAGCATAGTATTGGGTTAGAAACAGACCTGCAGACCATTGAAACAGAGTTGAATATTCTGACACAGACTCTCAAGTATATAATCACTTAAGCTTTGATAAAGGAGCAAGAAATGTGAAGTGGAGCAAGGAAAGCCTCTTCAATAAGTGGTGCTGGGAAAACTGGATAGCTACATGCAAAAAAATGAATTCAGACTTCTGTCTAATGCCAAGCACAAAAGTCAGATCAAAATGGATTAAAGACCTCAATATGAGACTGAATCCATAAGGTATATGGAGGAAAATGTAGGCAGAACCCTCCGTGGTACTGAAACTAAAGGCATCTTCAAGGATGAAACACCACTGACCAAGCAAGTGAAAACAAATATAAACAAATGGGAACTACATTAAACTAAGAAGCTTCTTCACCTCAAAAGAGACAGTGACCAAAATACAGAAAGAGCCATGGAATGGGAAAAATTATTTACCCAATATCCATCATATAGAGACTTAATATCCAGGATATATAAGACACTGGTAGAACTTTACAAGAAAAAAAACCTCCAACCCCACCAGAAAATCAGGAGAAGAAATGAACAGAAATTTTCTTGAAAAAGAAATTCAAATGGCCAAAAGACACATGAAAAAATGCTCTACATCACTAATCATCAGGGAGATGCAAATCAAGACAATGAGATATCATCTTACACCACAGAGACTGGCACACATCAAAAAGAACAAGAACAAGTGCTGGCGCGAATGTGGGGACTCTCATTCATTGTTGGTGGGAATGCCAACTAGTTCAGCCTTTTTGGAAAACAATATGGACATTCCTCCAAAAACTTGAAATTGAGCTCCCATATTACCCAGCAATACCACTCCTGGGAACATATCCCAGGGTGCAAAAAAAAAAAAACAGCAGAAATGACATCTGCACTTGTATGTTTATTGCAGCATTGTTCACAACAGCCAGAATCTGGAAAAAAGCTGAGTGTCTGAGAAAGATGACTGGTTAAAAAAATTTTGGTACATCTACACAATGGAATACTATGCAGCTGTCAGAAAAGATGAAGTCATGAAGTTTGCATATAAGTTGATGGACCTGGAGAGTATCATGCTAAGTGAAATTGGTCAGAAAGAGAGAGACAGACATAGAATGACTGCACTCATGTGTGGAATATAAAGTAACATAATAGTAACACCTAAGGATAGCAGAGATAAGGGGCAGGAGGATCTCTCCATGGTTTGGAAGTCGACCTCATGTGCTGGGAGAAAAGGCAGTTGGGATGAAGAAGTCAATGATAGTTGGTGGGGTCGCTCAAGAGGGGAGATGTGTGCTGAAAGTAGACTAAGGACCAAACACGTATCTGTATTGTGAACCATAATTCTCAAAATAGAGAGAGGATAAGAAGTAAGGGGTCTGCCACAGAGGCAGGGGGCATGGATAGGGTGGGGGTGGTGGGAGGGATACTGGGGACATTGGTGGTGGAAAATGCACACTGGTGGAGGAATGGGTGCTCGATCATTGTATGTCTGAAACTTAAATCATGAAAGCTTGTAACTTTATCTCACGGTGATTCCATTAAACAAGTAATAAAAATTTAAAAAAAAAGAAAATTGATCTCGAAAAGCTGACCTAAAAAAAATAAAATAAAACAGGCCCTAGGAGCTGGAGAAATAGCACAGCGGGTAGGGCATTTGCCTTGCATGCAGCTAACCGGGGTTCGATTCCCAGCATCCCATATGGTCCCCTGAGCACTGCCAGGAGTAATTCCTGAGTGCAGAGCCAGGAGTAACCCCTGTGCATCGCCGGGTGTGGCCCAAAAAGCAAAAAATAAAATAAAATAAAAAATAAAACAGGCCCTAGAATTTGGACAGTCTCATGGGTGAAGCAAGTTTACTAAGGAGAGATGCAAAAACGTGTCAGAACCACAAGTGTGTAGCACAGCAGGAAATGTCCTGCTAGAAAAACTTAGGACAGGAAAATCAGTTTAGTAAGGGACATTTCAAATGTGCATCAGAGCCACAACAGGCAGCGAGGCAGGAGAGTCCTGCTCAGGATATGGATGCTTATGCAGGTATCCAAGAGCATTATTTTGCTCAGAAACACAAGACAATTCCTTACCTTTAAGATTATGCATTACATGTGCAGGGTGTTTGCTCATTTACAATATACCCACATGCCCTGTCTATGTGAATCCTTATGTACTAACATAAGGAGAATGTTGTATATGATGGGATGAGGGAAATGTGGAGGCTTACCAAATAAAGTGAGCAGGCAGCCCTCACTCAGGACGGTTTAGGTCATTCCTAGACCTGGACAAGTCACTTTGACTGTGTCATTCTTTGTGAAGAGCCAAGCTTGGAGCACAAGTTTCAGGTGGTGACCTGTCCCAAGTCATGATGCTCCACATTACACCCAGAGGCTGCCCTGGGCTGGACATTTGTGTCTGGTTTAGATGAAGGTGCTGCCACCGGTTGTCGGAGTAACCAGCTGAGTTGGAGATCTCTGATTTCCCAACCACGTAATTGGGAAGAGGAAAAGCTCTGATGAAACTCCCCACATGCCAGGAAACAAAGGCATGTTCTCTTGGCCACAACTCCACCCACCCAGTTCCTGCAAAACAAGCCGATGCTGAGCCGGCTTTGGTGAAACACAGAGCATGGCACAGGCATCCACAGGACCGGTCTGACAGCCAGGGATGCCATGAGGCTCATCCTGTGATGGTGGGGTGCAGCAGGGGGCATGGGAGGCACCATCCTAAATGCTACGAATCTCAGGATCTAGCACAGCAAAGTATACCAAAGTGCATTAGAAGAAAGTGTAATTTCCATATTGCCATTTAATTATTTTTTGAGCATGTGTGTGTGTGTGTGTGTGTGTGTAAGCATTTTGAAGGCTGGAATTGGGTCATTTCTTAAAAAATAAAATGTTTGATGATTTATACCACTAGAAGTTTGGGGATACAACTTCACACGCTGTTATGTGTCCTTACCACACTCCATGGTCCCTGTGAGCAATGATGCTCTTCTGTAACCCTACCCAGAAGCCTAGTCTTGAATGATACTATCTTTGGTAAAACTTCTTTTGGAGGGCGTGTGGGGGGAGTTATTGTTGGTAAAACATCTTTATGCTCTTCAGTACTCTGATACTTAGAGGGTGGCAAAACGAACATAGTTTTTGACTTCCTGATTTTAACTGTATTAATAATTTTCAAAACTAAAAAGTTATTTTAAAATATCAAGATCAAGGATCTGAGAGATAGTACATGAGGAAAGCCTTCAGGAGGCTGACACAAATTTGATGCTTGGAGCCTCATATGATCCAACAACAGCAACAATTCAGAAGCTAAGTATAAGACCAACAGGGAAGGGTCAGCTGGGACTGTGAGGCAGGGCAGGGTTATCAACATCAGCCACTCCACAAAGAGAGAATTCCTGAGGCAGCCAGAAGCAGAAGAGAAAAACGGATGAAGAAAATGAATGGGGAGAGCACAGCTGTCTGGTGGCTTCTTACCACTATGCTCTTTAGAATTCACAGTGGCCCTACTATACAGCTGTCCTTAGCTCTTCCACTCAAGTGCCTGACTCTGTCTTTCCAGATATAAGCTCTGACCTTGCCCACCAATGCCCACAGGACACCTCAGAGCCAAGGAAGGAACTGGAACTCACATCTCCAGGGGCAGCCCAGGCCTCAGGCTAGGGAAGCCAACAGCCTGGAACTAAGCGCGTGAGAAACCATCACTAACAACAGTATTGTAAATCACAGAATCCCAATCAGTAAAAAAATTAGAATAATGACCACAATGAAAGAGACTGGAACTCCATCGGACTGGACTACCTGAGTCCAGCAAAAGATTTTCTCCATCTTCCTTCCATCAAACTCTCCTCAGCACCCTATCTCCCCTTGGCCACCTCAAGGCTTCCTTCCCACCCTTTGGGAGCCCACCACTCCCTGTCTTGGGCATTTACACAGACATTTCCTCTGCCTGCGGTGCCCCCTACTGGGCGGAGGCCCTCCCTAAAGGTCATGATTTGTGACTCTTCAGACGAGTCAGGCTTCCACAGAGCTCAGCATCACCAAGCATCACCTAGTGTTGTCCTGTAGTCACACAGAAGGTCTGAGACGGTGAGGACCGTGATTGTCTTCCTTTCCACTCTAATTTCCAATACCCAGCAATGACTGAGCACAACAAGGATCTGAATACTTATTTGCTGAATGACTAGGAGTCTCAGACGCTAGGGGAGGTGCAAGTGAATGACTCAGAGTTTGCAAATATGGTGCAGCTGAAGGAACAACATCCTTTGTTCATCTCAGAAGCTGAGACAGAGAGCTGATGTTTGTCCCCAGCCATCAACTGGTTCCCTCATCAATGTTGCAAGGAGCCAGGACTATGGGCATTTTCACAAGATGTCAGATGTCTGATTAAAAGCTGAAGGAAGACATGCAAAACCAGAGGGGATAAAGAAGAAAGGTACTATACACTGGGTTTTGTGTGTCACTGAATCTCTCCTTTCATAGATTTAAAGATAAATACTAATTTTCAGGTCTGATAACAGTGAGGTGATTATGTTATATTATGATACTGCCTTTGTCTTTTAGAGAATCATGCTTAAGTATTTATGACCTCTGGGACTCAAGGCGAGGAGCAGATGGGGGTGTGGACAGGGCAGGATTAACCCTAAATTAGTTAGAGGCAGGGGGAGGTGTGTGAGGGGGGGATTCTGGGGACATTGGTGGTGGAGAACGTGCACTGGTGGAGGGATGGGTCATTGTATGACTGAAACTCAAACATTAAAGCTTTGTAAATGTAGCTCATAGGGATTCAATAAAAATAAATAAATAAATGTTTTAAAAATACCCTGAGTTAGGGCGATTGGGGCTAAGTGAAGGAGCAGTGACTCATGAACAATTCCGTCTCCTTTTGCATATACGTTTATGTCTCTATATTTTTAAACTTCCTTGTAGTGCTCCTTGACATTTTTTAAAAATCAAATTGTAAAAACCTACTAAAAGTCTCCTGGATGTGAAACCAGTCTAGACAAAATTGGTTTGAAAACAAAAGTCCTAAAAAATGGAATAAAAGAAAGCTGTGCCAAAGAAAGGAAAAGAAGCAATGAGCTGAAAGTGTGAGAACACAGCAGAATTAACAAGCAGCTCCGCCAATGAAGCGCAGAAAGGACCTCTCCCTCCACTGCTCCCTGGACGTGTCCTAGAGGACATCTTCACCTACAGGTCCATCTCTGGCTGCTTTCATAAAGAGTCAGTGATGGCAAAAGCCTTAGAAAAGATCAATGGTGAGAGTAACTCAGTCCACGTCCTGCTAAACCAATCACACCACAGGAGACTGAGGGTCACTCAGAGAAACCAGTGACAGGAGCTCTGTTTCCCAAACCCTAAATCAGAATTTAGGGTTTAGAATTTAGAATTTAGAACCCTAAACCTTACAGTGGAGCGATAACACAGTGGGTAGGGTGTTTGCCTTGCATGTGGCCAACCCGGGTTTGATTCCTCTGTCCCTCTCGGAGAGCCTGGCAAGCTACCAAGAGTATTCCTCCCGCATGGCAGAGCCTAGCAAGCTACCCGTGGCATATTCGATATGCCAAAACCAGTAACAACAAGTCTCACAATGGAGACGTTACTGGTGCCCACTCGAGCAAATCGATGAACAATGGGACGACAGTGCTACAGTGAGACAAGCACAGTCAAGGATGGAAGACCATATCCACCATTTTCACCACTATAATCCCAACACCAGTCCAATGAGATCCTGCAGGGCCAGGAGTCAGAAGAATTTTCCTTGCACATGTGGGGCCCAGGATTCAATTCCCAGAACCACAGATCACTACTTAATAAGTACAGAAGGAGGGAAGGAGGGAAGAAGGGAGGTGGGGAAAGCGGGAGGGAAGGAAAATGAAAAGAAACAAAGAAGGAAGAAAGGAAGGAAGGAAGGAAGGAAGGGAGGGAGGGAGGGAGGGAGGGAGGGAGGGAGGGAGGGAGGGAGGGAGGGAGGGAAAGGAATTGGGTCCATGACAGAATATTTGGGGTACATGATCGTTCCCAACACTAAAGATTAATTTGGGCAAAGGAAGAAACCAGAATGAAATCTCAGTAAATAAACAACAGAAATACAGTTTAGCATCAACTAAATCCAACAGAGACAGACAGACACCACAGTGAGGCCCTGTCCAGCTCCTACCGTAGCTGCCTACCGCTGGTCTACACATCCACCTGCCAATAAGACTAAGATGGAAACTAACAAGAATGGAATGACTTGGGGGGTGGGAGGGACAGTAAGAGTCAAATAATTTCCTAAATGTTTTGCTTTCCACCTCTTCTGTCAGGGACGGCAGGGGTGCTGAGCCAAGGAGCGGCACTGTGGCCGGCACCCTGCAGGTGGAGTCAGAATTTGAGCACATTCTGTCACGAATATGCTCGAACCTGCCTAGCCGTGCACTGGGCTCAGCCACATCCCACTCCTGACTTGGGCCTGGCTGTGGGGCTGCCCCTGCGCCCAGCAGGACAGCTGAGCCAAGGGGTCACCCACAGGCTGCAGAAGGGAAAGCTTCAGCTCAGTGAACCTTTGGCCACTTTTAACCCCCTTCCTCTGGGGAGACGGAGAGGGAAAAGAACATCTTTTTTTTAAATAATTTATTTATTTTTAATTAGTGAATCAATGTGAGGGTACAGTTACAGATTTATACATTTTTGTGCTCATGTTTCCCCCATACAAAGTTCGAGAACCCATCCCTTCTCCAGTGCCCATTCTCCACCACCAATAAACCCAGCATCTCTCCCACTCTCCCCAGTCCCGTCTCCCCCCACCCCACACTGCCACTATGGCAGGGTATTCCCTTTTGTTCTCTCTCTCTGATTAGGTGTTGTGGTTTGCAATAAAGGTGTTGAGCGGCCATTGTGTTCAGTCTCTAGTCTACATTCAGCATGCGTCACCCTTCCCCCGCATGACCTCTGACCACATTTTACTTGGTGTTCCCTTCTCTGAGTTGCCCAGAATGAGAGACCAGCCTCCAAGCCATAGAGACAACCTCCTGGTACATATTTCTACTAATCTTGGGTGTTACTCTTATAGTCTAATATTCTATATTCCACAATCTTTCTATGTCTGTCTCTCTCTTTCTGACTCATTTCACTTAGCATGATACTTTCCATGCTGATCCACTTATATACAAAGGTCATGACCTCATTTTTTCTAACAGCTGCGTAGTATTCCATTGTATAGATGTACCAGAGTTTCTTCAACCCTAGTTTCTGTTCTAGGGCACTCGGTTTTTTTCCAGATTCTGGCTATTGTAATCAGTGCTGCGATGAACATATAAGTGCAGATGTCATTTCGACTATACTTTTTGGCTGGAACAAAACATCTTCTAGTCAAGCAGAACTCCTAAAGAACCGGAGTTTTCTAAAGATCAACTGGTGGCGCTAAATATTTTCCAGCTCTTACACAAGAAATATCTCTTTAAGCTAACTAAGCCCCTGGACAAAGAGAAGATTGTCAGGGTGGGCAGAGCCTCGGCTGCCCCTTTTCTAGAATCCAGGGGTAACATGCTCTGGGAAACATAGACTTCTGACATGGAACCCTCCTAAGCAGCTTCTCCTGCTGGAGAAGAGGCACAGGAGACCCTCTGTGGTGACCCGGCAGTGTCCCAGGCCCGCATGAGGACCGCAGCGCCCCACGTCCAGCATCTCTGAGTCCCAAGCAGGGAAGGGACACCATCACCACGCAGAAGCTTGTTTGGGAAACACGAGACTCTAGGCTCAAGCTGGTGTCCTGACAGATACTGGTCACAACTGCTTCTAGTGGTTTCTTCATATTCCCACATTCCCACTAACCCTGACACCCCCCAATTTATTTGGCCTCCCTCCTTTTTTGAGAAAAAAAGAAATCACTCAGTGTTCCTCCTGGAAATCTACCTTTTCTGAAGAAGCTAGCTGGGCTGGAGAGAGAGTACAGCAGGAAAAACATTTGCCTTGCATGCAGATAACCCAAGTTCCATTCCAGGCACCACACAGGGTACACCAAGCACCACCAGGAGTAATCCCTGATCACAGAGCCAGGAGTAAACCCTGAATACCGATGGTCCGGAAAACCAAAACAAAACAAAAACATGCAAGTAGCAAACAGAAAGCACCACACAGTGTCACTGAGGAGACTATTGCCCCCTCTGCCCCACCACCCAGCAGGCACAGCACACCCCCTGGGAACCAGTGCAACCGCTCCCTGCTGTTGGCTGCATCTGTCTGTCTGAGCACTTCTCTCTGCTGGGATATTTTTTTTTGGCTATTTCCATTCCAGTCACCAGATTCACTCCAGACAGCAAAGCCCCAGCAGGCCTCAGGTTTTCTCCCAGGAAGAATCAGTGAATCAGCAAGAGCAAGAAGCTGGGAGAACTTAGTAACTGTATTGCAAACCATAACACCCAAAAGAGAGAGAGTAAAAGGGAATGCACCTGCCACAGAGGTGGGGGTCAGGAGACAGGGTGGGGATGGTGGGGAGGGATGCTGGGGACATTGGCGGTAGAGAATGGGCAGTGGAGGGATGGGTACTCGATCATTGTATGACTGAAATGTAAGCACGAAAGTTTGTAAGTCTGTAACTGTACCTCACAGTGATTCATTAAAAAATAAACAAATAAATCATCATCATTATCATCCAGTTGATCATCGAATTTCTTGAGTGGTCTCAGTAATGTCTCCATTTGTCCTAGCCCTGAGATTTTAGAAGTCTCTCTTTACTTGTCCTTCCCAATGATGCAGCATTGGAGGCTCTTTCAGGGTCAGGGGAATGAGACCCAGCATTGTTACTGGTTTTGGCATAAGAATATTCCACGGGGAGCTTGTGAGGCTCTCCAATGCGGGCAGAAAACTCTCAGTAGCTTGCCAGGTTCTCCAAGAGGGAGAAGTAGGCTATAAGATGTCTTCCGGGAGCTTGGATTTTACAGAAGCATATGAAAGAATATTTTACTCATGGCAACAGAGAAAGTCTCACAAAAATGTTTCAGATAGTCATACCAGCATACATTTAATGACTATGAAGAAAAACACCATTTTAATCAACAAAACTCCTTTTAGGGTACTCTAATAACAGCTTCTGGGGCAGAGATTGGTTTTGCTTGGCTTTGTTTTCACAGATATACCCCACTGGTTGTTGTTCTAGAACAAGGGTCATTGTGAACAACTCAATAGCTCCCTTGGCAAGTCAGATGATCTTTACACATTGCCTAGTGCCTAGTGACAAGCTGGACTTAAAGAGAATACTTAATACTCAGGCTACCAATAGAACTGAAGGAAAAACAGACTGGGGTTTCCAAAATTAATGAACTGCTCCCATCCATCGAGTACATGTGACCATGGCAGAACACATACTTTGCACATGTGAAACCTAGGTTAGATTTCCAAGTATCATCAAATGTGGTCCAAACAATAATATAAAAAAAATTCCTAACTCTATTTTAAAACATTGAACCTTAAAACAAAAGTAGACTACTCATGGTAGACTGGAAATCCATGGAAAGATAAATAAAAGTCTTCAGGGGGCAAAAATATACATATAAAATGTCATACAAAAAAAAAAAGAAGCTGGGAGAGTGGAAAGGAGCTGTGCAGTGCTGCGGCCCAGCCCCTCGTGGGGCCCCTCCGCCAGTAGGGCAGGGAAGGAGTCGTGGCTGACTGGAACCACCGCTGTGTTCCCCACTGTCCCATCAATGTCCCATTCTGAACACACCTATCTTAGCCACAGAGCCTGCAATGTCTAGACTAATGTCCCATGTCCAGAAAGACCCTCCAGAAGCCCATAGAGATGGCTCCACTGGCCCCAGTGAGAGTGCAGTAGGTGACGAGGCTGAAGGCTCCCAGGGCTCTGCCCTCTGTCCCCTCACCCAGCTGCTATCTCTGCAGGCGAGGCCTGTCCCTATCACACCCAGGGCAACTGCACCATGAATCATGGCTGCACACACTCCCTGGCAACATCCTTTTGTGTCGTCAAAACAATCATATCAAGAATGAAGCCCGGCAAGGCATGTTCACCCCTTAGGAGAAAGGGGGCATGGACTGGAATCGCGAGGCTTTCTCCTTTGAAATACTTCACTGGGCTGGGCACACCAACATGCCCGACTCCACTCTCCAGGGTCTAGAAAGAAGCAGTGGCTGGAAAGCCACAGGCCAGGAAAGCACAGCTGGGCAGAAGCGGTGTCAGCAGCTACTCCAAGTGCAACCTGTCTTGGGCCATTTGGTGAGCAGACAAAAGACGTCCCCATTACACAGACTCTTCAATCCTACTGTCTAAAATTACACAGATGCTCAGATCAGCAGCCCTCAGGTCCTGCTGCCGAAATTCAACCATGCAGCAAGCCCCTGATACAACACAAAAATATCTGTCATAGCTTGTTTGAAGTATGCGTGTGTGTGTCTGTGTGTGTGCATGTGTGTGTGCATGTGCATGTGTGCAAGCAGGATTAAATTCTTTTATTATCCCATGCCAAGTTTAATGTGCAACAGTTTTATAAATATCATAGTCTACATTTATCAGTCTCTCAGCATGAAATCTGGGCCCACAATAACTAGTAATTCCTCTCCCATACTGTCAATGTTCTGGGTCTGGGCATTTGTTTTTCTTTGAGTGGGGAGAGGGGAGACACACCCAGTGGTGCTCAGGGTTCACTCCTGACTCTGTGCTCAGGGATTAATCCTGGCACTGCTCAGGAGACTATGTGCAGCTATGGGGCTCAAACCCAGCCCAGCTGTGTGCAAGGCAAGTATAACCTGCTATACTATCTCCCTGGCCCCATACTAATCGTTTTTAACATACAAATAAAAACCCACATAAAATGCCTCTGACTAATATAATTTAAGGTGGTGATAGTATGTGAAAATCATCTCACAGATAGAGCTATTTCCTGCAAAAAAGGATATGGCAGAGTGCCCTGCATGTCGAGGGCATCCGAGTGGGTCCTAATCCGAGAATGATGAGTATCTATAAAGGCTGGGGGAGTCTGAGGGCCCAAGAGAAAGTCAGAGTGGGGAACACGTGCCTGACACATGCAAGGCCCCAAGATTGACACTGGCACTGCATGCCTACCCCCAGCACCACTGGGTCTAGCTCTGGTGTCCACCCAGCACTGCCAGGCCAGAGCACTGTATTAGCTCCTGCAGGCTCCCAAGAGCTCCTCAGCACCTCTGGGCAAGGCCCCCCCAAAAAAAATTTTTAAAGAGGTGGAGGGGGCAATATTTGGACCAAATATACACATTTTTTCAAGCTATATGAAAGTTAAAGACCCCCTGCCCTGAGTCCAGACCGTGGGGAGATGGCAGAGGTGGAACGGTGAGATGCTTCTCTCTCCAGCCCCGGAGACTGCATGGCCTTGCTGGGCCCCTTGCATCCAGTACCCAAATCTGTGAGCCAAGAGATTCCTGCTGTTCACCCATGTACCGGGTTGGTGGTCTCTAGGCAGACCCGGGAGGCTAGCACAAAACTGAGCCATCCTAATCACCAAGCAGACTCGGGAGGTGCCAGGCATAATGCTGAGCTCCGAGAGCTGGGGAGAGAATACGGGGGCTAAAGCACTCACCTTGCAAGTAGATAATTCAGGTTCCATTCCCGGCATCTCATATGGTCACCAGGTGTGACTCCTTAAGTGCAGAGCTAGGAGCAAGCCCTGAGCACCACCAAGAGTGGCCCAAAAAACAAAAATATATATATAGAACCCAAAGCTAGTCTTGTCGAGATGGAACCAAAGGCACCACCTTATCTTCAAAATCACGTGTGTCTGTGTCTCTCACACTCACTTTCTGCAGGAATACCATGTGGAGTGCTAATCAGCAGGTGAGGAGCAGGCAAGGGCCAGTGGGTGCCCTCTAGGAGAGAGGGGGGTCACCAAAGCCAAAAAGGGAGGGAGAGGAGGAAGTGGAGGATTAGGGGAGGAGAAGGGGGGTAGGAGGAGGAAGAGGAGGAGGAGGAGAAGAGAGAAGGGGGAGGTGGAGGAGGAGGAAAGGTGGAAGAGGAGGGGGAAGGGGAGGTGGAGGAGGAGGGGAGGTGGAAGAGGAGGGGGAAGGGGTAGGAGGAGGGGGAGGAGGAAGAAAAAAAGGAGGGGGAGGAGGGAGGAGCAAAAAAGAAGAAATAATCCTGGAGAAAGGACTGCGGAGCAGGCTGCAGGCACCAACGCCCCCTCTCTCTCCCCACCTCACACAACTTCCCGTGACCCTGCCCTGTCCCTGCCCATCTCCAGGAGACTCCGTCAGGGTCCCCCGAAAACAGACAAGACCTAAGTGTCTCTGAGGAAAATACAGAGGATAAATGTCAGAAAAAGACCCTCCTTTTACTGTTAGCGGGGCAAGGGAATGCAAAATGCACTGGCAGGTTATTTCAACAGAGGATGGGAATGCATTCTCCATGGGAGCCGCGTCCGCTTCAAAATGTTACTGCTGCCTCAGAAGCTCTGGGCACATCTTTCCAGACAAATGGCCCCAGTCCCATCATTTCAAATACTAAACTGGGGCGTCTGTGCTAGTACAGGAATTAAGGCTCTGACTCACATGCTGCCAGCCCTGGCTTTGTCCCTGCACTCACGGAGTCTCTGAGCCTTGCAGTAGTGGCTCCTGAGCACAGAGGCAGGAGTCAGCCACTGTTAGCTCTGGGCCATATTGAGATAACATAAAATAAATAGCTCATTTAATGGCCATGCATGGATGAAATCCCCACATGCTGTCGCCAGAGCCCTGCCTGGAAGGCAGCGGGCGGCCTGAGGGGTGGGACTCGGGAAAGGAGCATGGACAGGGAGTGGCCTCTTCCCCAGAAAGACTGTTGCAAGCCCCTCAAGGCAGCAGAGACAGGCCTAGCAGGACCCCGAGGGCTCTGAATAAGCAGCGGCAGTGCTGGCAGAGGCCAGGCCCAGCCTCTGCTGAGAAGGAGCCGCCAGCTCCAAGAGTCAAAGGGAGCAGGCCCGGGGTGGGGGTATGCAGGGGGCAGTGCGCTGGCATTTGGTCTTTGCCTCTGCAGTCGGCAGTGCCAGCCAGGCACAGGGTGATCTTGGCATGCCTGAGCTCTTGGCAGGCAGGAACAGAGGAGAAAGTTGAAGACTCGGGAATGGTGGGCGCTCAGCTAGGGCCTGCGGAGAGCAGCTGAGAGGAGGTGCCAGGCCCTCCAGTGAGCACAGACAGCTTCCACCTTAGGAGAGAGGCCGCCCAGGGGGGTCCTTCAGTGAGGCCCTACCCAGAAGCTGTCCCTGAGGTAATTGCTCAGACCCAGCATCAGAAGCGGGAAGCGTCCACTGCCACACCCTCCACACCAGCCTCTCCCCTCAGAATCCGGAAAGGGAGAAAGGCCCAGAGCAACGGCCCCAGGGCAGCCCAGAGCCGGAACCCCTCTGTGCAACAGGACCATCCGCCCCGGGTGGCCGGCCCAGCAGGGATGACTCCTCACATCCACACGACCCTCTGAGGGCCCCACTCAGCAACAAGAAGGCCGGGAAGGAGGAAGCACAGCAATCCTGGCAAAGCTGGGAGCCAGGAGACAGCACGGGCAGGGCATGCACTTTGCACACAGAGCCCGGCTCCAGCCTGGGCACTGGTGAAGCCCTGTGGAGTCCCCTGCAGGGGAACCAGTCACCTCTCCAGGGACAGCTCTGCACTAACACCAGCACTCTAAACCATCTCCTCTGACATGGCCCCTCAGGCTCTCTCATGCTGGTCTTCGGCTACCCCCACCCCCACCTCCCGGCTCCTGGGGGCTCAGGGCCAGTAACACAGCCAGGACGAGGTGATGACGTCACCCCCAGCAACCTCACAGCTGCCAGGGGACCCTTCCCATGGTGCCGGCACCCGTGGATTTCGTCTCACTGAGACAGCCAGCCCCCTCCTTTTGCCCCCCCCCTTCTCTCTAGTGTCACTGGCCCGTCCCCACAGATCACCTGCACTGCACTCACCTGAGTGGCCTGTGGAAAATCCATCAGAAGCACGCTCTCCCCATGCCTACCTGTCTCTGCCTTGCACCGCAGGAGTTCTTGGGCAGTCCACAAGCGGACTTCGCGCATTCACCACCCTGGCCCCATCAGTAGCACTTTTGTCAGTCCATGCCTGAGGGTCCAGAAGAACACTCCGACTAATAGAGAAAGAGATGTCCCTTGCCATAAAGAGCATGGAAAACACCGCAAAGACCAACAGGCAGGTGGCTCCCTGGGGACTGTCATCTGCTGGCTGACGCAGCACACAGGCGCCTCTTCTTCCAGAATGTTCCTCCTAGGCGGGGACATGCCCTCCAAGGCCCCACTCCCATGGCTCCCAGGCACACAGCTTTGGTCTGACACCAAGTCCCCCAAGCCCTCTACATGCAAATCAGGACAGCCAGCAGAGCCTCTGTCCAATGTCACTCATTCTGCTGGGGTCTCCCTTCCCCCACAGGCCACCCCGAGCCTCCGGGTGATCTGCCCTCCTGTCTTTATCAATCTGACTTGATTCATCTGTCTCTCTTAATCATGTCTGTATGAAGGCATGACCATGAACACAGCCAGGCTTACTTCTCTGAGCAACTGATAATCTCTAACAGCGACAGGTTGAGAAGGGTTGTGAGGCTGGAAGCTGCTCCCTCCCCAAAACACAGCACTCCGCTCAATCCTGGTCATCAGTGGTGGGTGGGAGGACAGAGTTCAACCCCGGAGGCCTGATAGCTCTCACTCTCTTCCTGAATATGAGAAGCTGAAGAGTCCCACTGCACCACCAAAGTATCGTCATCACCTGTGAGAAAAGCAACCATCATCCACTATAATCTCAGTGTGGCTCATATCCAAAACTGTACATGATCTCAATATCTCTTTTAGAGAATTTTTTTATCCAGAATCTAATCAGCATTTGCTCATAACATAAGCGATCATAATGTGATTGCAGGCGTAGAGATTCTCAGATTCTCGTCTCTCTTTGGTAAGACAGAATGACTGAAAGATCTGGGCCAGCTGTATGACAGAACGGCCCATGTTTTCTGTTTCCTTGTTTCTGGATCCATCAAACAAGCTTGGCATGCATCTCAGATGGGTACTAGAGAGGACTGCTTAGTCACAGCCACGATCTCACTGTCTGTTAATGCTAACTCGGACCTGTGGCCAAATGCTGAGGGCCAGGTGTCCCCACTTCCCTTTCGACCCAAGGAATCTGGAAGGTGCCACCCAGAGACTGCAGAAAGGAACAGATCCACAGTGACCTTTCACCCATGAGCTTCTGCGCCTATGATGAGTGATGAGTTTAGCCTGAGATTGCAAAGCAGAGATTTCTTTTTTTTTCCTTTCTTTCTTTCTTCCTTTTTTTTTTTTTTGCTCAGTGCTCAGTGAACCATATGAGGAGCCAGGGATTGGACCCAGGTCAAGTATAAGGCAAGTGTCTTAACCCCCGTATTATCTCTTCAGCCCACAAAAGTAGAGATTTCTAAGTTCACTGGCTGATGGTCTGTAAAGAGCTGTTCATTTTAAGTCTCTCTCTTGGATTGTGGCTCTCTGCCCATTATATTTTTTTCAATCATTCAATGTGCATAGCCCAGGACAATCTCTGCTCTTCCTGATGCTAAAGTTTTCTACCTGGGTCAGAGGGGCCATTCAAACCAGGTCTTTCCCTCCCTCCCTGATGTTCCTTGATTACTCCCATGACCATTAACTTATCTGAATCCTGAACATGAGACTCATCCTCTTTTTAAAATTATTTTAATTCACCTTTAAAAAATTTATGAGGCGGGGGGGGTGGAGAAAAAAATTATGACTGGGTGGGGGGTTGTTTTGGGGGGTTTTGTTTTTTTTTTTGTTTTAAGGCCACATCTGGCTGGCTCAGGACTTACTCCTGGCACTGTGCTCAGGGGCGATTCCTGGCAGGACTCAGGACACCAAATGTGGTGCCAGGGATTTAAGCTGAGTCAACCACTTATAAGGCAAGCATCTTATCCCACTGTACTCTCTCACTCTGGCTCTGCTTTAACTGTATTAGGGGGCAGATGGTGCTCCCAATCAGGCTGACTCCCAGCTCTTCACCAGGGATCACTCCTGGTGGAGTTCAGGGGACCACATGGGGTTCCAGAGATCAAACCCAGGTTGGCCACATGCAAGGCAAACGCCCTACCTATGTTATCTCTCTGGCTCCTTGACTTTCTTTAAATAATTAAGTTCACACTTCTCTACTCTGATTATCATTTGCTTTCCTTCCTCACGACCTCCTTTTCCTGTCCTCCATCATTTGCATAGCACAGACTGCTCAGCTGAAAGTGGAAAGAAGGACAGAAAAGGGAGGAAAAATAACCATCACTGAAGTCAGGGTCACAATCAACCACCTCCCAGTTAAGAAAAGCTTCCCATTTTAGAACTAGTGGCATTGTTGATTAGTTCCAGAGCATGGCTTCAAGTTCAATGCCATTGTCACATAATTATATTTACAAAACATATCATGTTGGCTATCCTACGCTTATGTAAAGTAGATATGCACAAGAAAACTACAACCACTCCTAGACCATGCTTTCATTGTCCCCTTTAGCATGTTCCACCTTCTCAACTCTATAAATCATTCTACAATTCAAAGTTTTCGTTTTCCTCCTAAGTCAGCATTCCTCAACCTTTTTTTAAATATCTGCGGACAGTGTCTGTTCTGCACTGGCAGTGATAATCAAGGTGGTCTAGACCAGTGATTTTTCAACCTTTCTACACCTGCAGGTCTTGAACCAGCGGTTGAAGAAGTTTTCCCCTAGAAGATCAATTCCAGGAGTGACAGATCTATGCCTGTGTGTCCACTCCTCCCCCACAATGACTACACAGTGCCTAGAATAAGGCACATGCCCTTTTATTGCTTGTAAAAGATAAAATGGGTCTGAGCTGCACCTTCTACCTGTCCTTTGAGCCCTGCTCCAACACTTTCTCAAGGAGCCCGCTTATTCCCTCCCTCTTCAGACACTTCCGGACCCGAACACTAGGCCTCTGGCACATCATGGCTTAGTTCTAGGTCTGCCTCACTGTGAGGTCCTCTGCAGACAAAGGCCAAGGTCAAATGTTGTTGTCTGGGGTTGGTTCTGGGGATGTAACCCACAGGGCCTCACACACATAAAGCATGTGGTCTCCCCCAGAGAGCACCCTGGACCCCAGGCCAGCCTTTCCTCCCTGGCCCAGCCCTCAGCAGGTGTGCCAGCCCCTCCACCCAGAGCTGACTGTCCGGGCACAGCCCTGAGAGGGCTGGCCCTGCCCGCCACTCACAAAGGGGCCTTTAGTGCCACCCAGCTGGACTCTTTGAAGAAAAGCACATTCCCCGCCACCACACCTGCCACCAAGGCCAGTGTCCCGCCGGTCTGCAACAACACAGAGCTGTGTTCACCCAGAAATGAGAGCGGGGTCTGGGCTGTGGGAAGAGGGAAAGAGGGCCTTTATCACAGACGCTGGCAGGACACTCGGGCTCTGTGAATGGCACGGGGAGTCGGGGCGGGGGGGTCTGGGCATGAGCCCCAGTAGAGAACAAAGGGGGATACGGGTTCCGTGGGGCCTGGGGATGCCTACCTGATCTTTTCTCTCAATCTTCTTCTCACTTTTCTCAGGAACTGGATCCTCAGGAGGGACAGTCAGCCGAAGTCTGCAGACATTTGCCTGGGACAGACAGGGAGCACAGACCAGTTATGAAGCCAGTGGGGGGGTGCCCTGCTTCTCTGCACTGTAGAGAATGGGGAGTGTTGGGACCCTGGAGTGCCAGGACTCAGATCCACCTGGGCCTGGCCCCTCAGGGCTGCTCACCCTCCTCATGATCAGAAAAGAGTAAGATTGCTAATACTTCCAGAGAGCTCAGGGCCCCTGAGAATATAAGCTTAGGCTAAAGTATAGCTGTGGGATTAAAAACCCAACACAGATGCATGATGAGATGTGACGTCAGCCTGCTGAGCTGTGTTCTGGAATCTTTTATCTTTTAATTATACGCACATGTGCATTTCCACAAACACACATACACCGGTTTGACTGATAGCCTTTCTCACAGCATTTAACAATTAACATAGAAATAAAACGAGGCTTATACACAGAGTGCATCCTGCATGGCCCTTACGAGGAAGGAATTATGACACAGGCTGTATTGCAGAGGAACCTCAAGGGTACGATGCTAAGTGACATAGCTTATTCAGGAACAAATGCTGGTTCCACTTATAGGAGGCACCTAGTATAGTCAAATTCATAGAGAAAGAGGACAGGGGTCTGAGGAGACAGAGAAATGTGGGATACACTATTTTTGTATGTGTATGTGGTTTGAGAGTCATATCCCATGGTACTTAGGACTTACTCATGGCTCTGTGCTCAGGAATCCCTCCTAACAAGACTCAGAGGACTCGATGCAATGCCAGGAATCAAACTGGAGCCAGATGGGTTCAAATGCTTTACCCCTTGTACTATCTCTCCAGTCCTCTTTTATTTATAAATGATTTTTAAATAGAATTCAACGATTATTATTAACCCCTAACTATTATGTTTCAATTTGAGAAGAAAAGAGCAATCCAGAGCTTAACTAAAGAAATGACTTGAATGCTCTTGAGAAGAAAAGAGCAATCCAGAGCTAGCCAGCCCCAGTCATGCTGGAGCCCCAGCAAGGAAATTGTGTTTTGTGCCTCAGGATGTTCACGTCATCACATCATCACAGTTTGGCACCAGTGTGACACTTCCCAGGAAGGAGTCCTGCCATCAAACAAAGACTGAGAGAACCAAAGCGTCACACAGACCCCCTCCCCATAACCCTCTGGTACAAGGCATAGAAGTCATACAGCTGCTGCATGACCCCCTGAGGTTTGTGTTGAACCAACCCCCTATTCCTCCAAAGTGCGCTGACCTCTACCTGGGACCTTTTCAGAGACCGCACTCAAATGAGGTCCTTGGGATTGACCCTGGTGGAAATGATAAGTGTCCTTACTGGGGGGAGTCTGGAGTCAGGCTGGCATCCAGGACAGCAGGGGGGTATTGCCAAGAAGAGAGGCTGAGAACGGAGCCCGTGCAGAGCCTCCAAAACCAGCCCTGCCCACACCTTGACCTTTTTTCCTTTTGAAGTTTAGACATTTTAAGTATTTTTAATTTAACTAAAGAAATGATTTAAAAAGTTAGTTTTTTGATAGTTCATCTTTAGTCGCATAATATTTCAACACCAATCCACCACAAGTGTCAACTTCCCTGCACTAGTGTTTCCAGATTCTCTCCCCATCCCAATCAACTTGACAGGCATGTTCTGAAGTTCCAGTGGTTACAGCTTAGGTCTCATGTTTTCAGTGTTGCAGAGTCTGTGCTGAATGTACAGCTGTGACACTCACCCAGGTCATCAGTATGACAGAAGCCCTGGTGACTGCTTACCCCATTACTTGCCGTTCTCCCATTCTCTTCTATCCCCTTGATTTCTTTCCTTCTCTCTATCTAAATACAGCATCCCCCTTTGCTGTAATACATTTTCTCACCCAGGGTTCTATGTCCCACAGATAAGTGAGATTATCCTGTGTTTGTCCTTCTTCTTTTGGTTTACTACATCTTCCGGTTCCAACCAGGTCACAGAAAATTGAGTGATTTCCTCATGCCATGCCCTGATCTTAAGCTGCCGCCCCTGGAACTGTGATACAGCTTTGGTTACCATGACAGCAGTCCTGTTACAGCAGCCCTCACACATCTGCACAGTCCACAAGCTAGTTTGCACAATCGTTATTCTGTCCTGGTGCCCGGAGTGGCCTCTAAGCACAACATACCAGCCACCTGGAAGCCCAAGGGCAGATGGGACTATAAAACCTTTAAGTTCAGTTTATCAGGACCCTGGAACCCACACCGTCCTCCCTGGCAGACATCATGCCCAAGGCTGGCACTTCCCATGCCCAGGAAACAGAGCCCACCGCTGGAACCTGGGTTAGTGCTTCCATAGGCCCCAAGGCCCTCTGAGTGGGCCCATTCTGCATGAGGCCACTGTACCTTCCCATTCTGCATGAGGCCACTGTACCTTGGTTAGACTTCACCAACGGTGAAGTCTCAGCTCAGGGTGGCTCTGGGGACCGGAGTGGAAATCCCCTGCTCTGAAATAGGCCTCCTGTTTTCCAAATCTTCCCTCAGGCCTGGGAAAACTCATTGCTTTTCCCCAACACATGTCTTGGTTTCAGGGTCTCCCTCCATCCCCATCCCACATCAGGCAGTCCTCACCACCCACTCTGCCACGTGCTCTGATGCCCAGGTCTATCACCACCACTTAGAGAGCAACTTGGCACCAAAACTCCAAGTTCCACCAGCTGCATTGCCCAGGGAGACACCAAGTCATTCCACCAAGCTCTGAGCTAACAAGAAAAACACTGATGACAAATCCAGTCCCTACAGAGAAAAGCAACTGTGGACTGGCTGTAGCAGCTGGCATTCGCACAAAACACAAAGTAGCAATCACTGGGAGAGGCCTTACACCTCTGAGAGGCTCCTGACCTCCTCAGAGGGGCTAGGTAGAACCTACAGCCTAACACAGCAGAGAAAACAAGATGCTCTCCACACCACATCGACCCCTGCAAGTGTGTACATATGTGCATATGCAATCACATGTGGGTCTCATGACCAGTTGCACTGGGCCACACAATACACAGGCACGAAGCTTCCCACACCTACAAGCCTTGGGCCTGCAGGCACACAGGGACCTCTACCAATGTTCAATTTTGTTCTCATTCCCTAGATATGCTCTCCACAGTGCAGGCTTTCTAGTGAAATAGCCATGTGTGGTCTCACAATCCTATTTCCCACGACAGTAACAACGTAGTCAACAGGCCGGGTGAGCACTCTACTGTGATGATGGCTCTTGATGGGATGATTGCTGAGAGAGAGAATCCTCAAGTCTGAGACAAACGAAAAGGCTGAAGAGGAGGCAGATTCAGAGAGAAGCCCCGGGGCCCCATCACACACGAGTAAGGTGGTCCCTCCCCATGTTCAAAACTCTGATGCAGGAGTACCAGGGGTGATTCAACCCAGAGGATAAACACAGGCGTTGTCCCTAAACTACCACCTGGTGACAGCAGGTTACAGGAGAATGAACCTTTAAAGTCAAACTTTAGCTTTCATGCCTTTCTGGCAGCTGCAGGAGGAGCGTGAGGCTTCACCTTCCGCCACGGTGATTGCTCTGGCTACTCCCAGCTCATGACTCGGGTCATTCATTCCCATGAGGGCTGGGGTATTATGTGGTGCTGAAGATCTAACCTGGGGCACATGTGCTCCAGCCCCCTGAGCCATATGCAGGTCCCGGGCTGCACATGCTTCTCCTTAGAGAAACCCAGAAGAAAACCACAGCAGGGCCTTGAGCATATACTTTGTCCATGTAGAACCAATGGGGATATTGACTATAAAGATGCAACTGAAACCCTAGGTGGGAACAGAACTAGACAGTGGCCCAACAAGACAGCCAAATGCACTGTCCTGTGGAGAGAGAGAAAAAAATAAAGTGACCAAATAAAGAACAATTTCATTTTAGGGATTATTGGAGAGGGTGTCCAGCAGTTAGGTACTGGCCATGCATATGGCCAACCAAGTTCCATTCCCCACACCTCAAGGGCCCCTGAGTCCCAAGCCAAAAGTAAGCCCTGACCATAATAGGGTTATAGTTTGTAGCGACGTGTAATTTCTGGCTGTACTTTCCCTGGACTTTATACAGAAATTCAAAGCCGCGAGGCCGCTGCCATGGCCGCATAACCTATTGTCATTTAATCATCACCAATATGAAATGGTTCCTTCTTAACGGGTCGGACTTTGGTGGGAAATCCTAACAAGAATAGTAAGTCTTTTGCTGAAATATTGAAGGCTACCAAAGTGGTAGCCATCTCTATAGACTGAACTAAGCCATATCCCCACGCCGGCTGAGAAGAAATATCCTTCTTTCTCCGGAAGAAACGCGGCGTGGCGTTAACCATAGTATGATGTCCATTAAGCTGACACGGACCTGGTGGCGTGGGAATGGGATACAAGGGAATAAATTATTATGTACTTGGAACAGCGGGACGCTGGTGGACTCTTGAGCCGGGGCCGATACCAGCGTATTACCTTTGGTTCCAGAAACTGCTTGCAGACATTCTACCAGGCTGTCAACTAAGCCAGAGCCCCACGCCGGCTGATGATGGGAAATAACCATCTTTTTTGGTTTGTTTTCCCTTTGTCAGGCAGCGTGGTGATTACTAAACAGGCGTGATCTCGGTGGCGCGGGACGAGGGAGGAAAAAAATAGAAAAGTTATGTAACAAACAGCGGGACTTAATATCTCTACATTCTCAGCAATGGAGAGACATCAAATGCTTCCTTGACAGTGGGACTGTCTTTTCGTTTTGGGGGGGAAACCCTAGCAACAATAGTGAGTTATGTGTTGAAACATGGACTGTAACCAAGATAAAGCGTAAACGAAGTGAAACTTATCACTTACAAGGGCGGGGACTGGGGGGGCGGGAGGGGGCGGGAGGTATAATGGGGTGGTTGGTGATGGAATATGGGCACGGGTGAAGGGAAGGGTGTTTGAGTATTGTATAACTGACATAATCCTGAGAACTATGTAACCCTCCACATGGTGATTCAATAAAATTTAAATTAAAAAAAAAAAAGTAAGCCCTGAGCACAGCCAGGTATGGGCTCCAAAAAAAAAAAAGAAAAAAATAATCATCCCATTTTTGTTTTAAATATATATTCAGATAATCTATGCAGACTTAGGAATAAATGTCTTGGGGTTGGGGCAGTGCTCAGGTTTACACTTAGCTCTGAAATCACTCCCTCAATGCTCATGGGACTGACTATAGGGGCCACAAGAGCAAGCCTCAGCCATATCTCCCAAGGAGCAAATGTCTTTAATGAAACAGAAGGAACTGCTGCTCTTTTTTTTTGGCTTTTTTGTGTGACACCTGGCCTTGCTTAGGGATTACTCCTGGCTCTGCATTCAGGAGTTACCCCTGGCAATGCTCAGGGAACCAACTGGGATGCTGGGAATCAAACCTTGTTGGCTGCGCGCAAGGCAAATGCCCTCCCCGCTATGCTATCTCTCCAGCCCAGTGGTGGTTCCTTTTGGAAAGCAGCATTTCTCATTGCTTACAACTAGTTCAAGTATGTGTAAGTCCTTTATTGAAACAATAAAAGCAGCAGTGACAATAATATAAAGACTGAGGAGAATAAATATCAGAGAGAATGATTAGTCCCTCCTAAACCCACAGGACTGCTATGGCAGCAAGAGACCATCCCAGAAGGTCTCTGAGCCACTCTGAAACCCTAAACAGAAGCTAAGGAAAAGCCACCAATGAAAACAGGAGGGTGACGCAGTCCACTCCACCTTCCTTGATTATTTACAGGATTTTTAGGATTCAGGAATCTACCCTGGAAAACTCTTCCCTCAGGAAAATCCAGTCAGTCAGTATCATGAAAGCAGTGCTGCTTTCACTCTCAGGAGCAATCTTTTGTGATGTAGATGGCTGTGGTTGCCTGGCGGCCAGGTCTAATCCAGGGAGCTGACAGGGAACTTTCTAGCCAGGAATCCACAGCTGCTGGGAGCAGACTGCTGGGAACCAGAAGAAACTGAACCTTTCCCAGGACACACCTGCCTGGGGCAGCCCTCCCTCCCAGGGCATTAGAACAGCAGGAAGGCACATGTGGGCCTTCAGTGGCCAGGTGTAAACACAGAGATAAGACTGTGCTGGGGATAGTGCACTGCACCCAATTACCAAGTCTCACAGCAACACAAAGACTGCGTGATGGCGTGAAGAAATGAGGCCACCCAACAATGCGACACAAAAGCAAACTCAGACCCAGGAATAGATTGGGTGTATGTCTGCATGTGTGTGGGGGGGGAGGGGGGGAGGGTGTGTTTTTTGGGGGGTAGTTACCAGAGGTGAAGGGGTCCAAGTGGAATCAGGAAAGTGGACCAAGTATATGGTGACAGATCTAAGTGAGATTCTTGGTTCTGAGTGATGTGGAGGGTCCAGTGTCAGAGTCACAGTTGACTCCCAGACCAGGTGAGACATGGGCACCAGAAGAGAGATGGCTGTGGGGAGAGAGACAGGCCAAAGGCCCAATGGGCCAGCAAGAGCTCTGGTGGGAGGCAATGCAGAGCCTCTCACCAGGGACCCACAACAGTGTCCCCACATGTCCCCGTCCACCATGCCACAGGGGCCAGGGCTGGTAGAGCAGAGGTCAAGCCAACTTTGAACTCAGTAGCTCCTGGTGCACATACAGCGCAGAGCAGAGAAGCAGCACGGAATAGGTGCTGCTGGCTCAGCAGCTGGCCGTGTGGGCTTCTTTCCGGGCAGAAGGGAGTGGGGAAGTGTATCTGACACTCCCAGAGAGGCCACCACTCTCTTCAGACCATCCTGGGAACAGCTGGGAGGGCGGACGGGGCGCCAGCCCTTGTCTGCCCCACAATCCTGTGAGCCCTCTGTGAAGAGAGAGACATGGAGCCCACAAAGAGACTCAGCATTCGCCTGGCATGGAGTGCTCCCATCCTGGAGCACCTGGGCTCACTGGAGGCAAATCTACCCAATACCAGTAAACAGGGCAGGAGGCAAAGAGGATTGCTCATCTGTTTACAAAGACGGATTTCCCTAAGGAAATGTCAAATGCATTTACAAAGTCCACTTGGTGACTGTGGCGCCATATCCGGCCCCACCTAACAACACAGGTGTGTGTCCCATGGGCGTGGCCATGCAGACACACACACACACACACACACACACACACACACATACACACTGTCTCCATGAACAGTCACTCACACACATCTCTCATGAACTATCTCAAACACATGCACACACATCCCACATGGACTCCCTTAACAACACACATCTCTCATGAACTGTCTCACACACATGTGCACATACACCCCTACATGAACTCTCTCACAAGCTCGCTCTGTCTCTGTCTGTCTGTCTCTGTCTCTGTCTCTCTCTCTCTCTCTCTCTCTCTTTCTCTCTCTCTCACACACACACACATACACTCCTTGATGAACAGTCTCTCTCACACACATGTGCACACATACACACTAGACAGCACCGGAAGCCACAGGCCTGGCCATGGGAAGAGGCCCAGGCTGGCCAGGAGCAGGCTCGGCTCTGCACAGGCCCTGAGCTCGCAGATCTGTCAGCATCAGGGAGGCTCCAGATGGTAAACACTGAGGCTGAGCAGTCTGCAGGAAGAACTGCTCCATGGCCAGTGGCCTATAATCAGACGGAAGTCGTTGGCCAGGGGCCCCTGACCTACATACTCAGGTTCTTTCCTCGGGAGTGCTGAGGGTAGTGTCCCAGGGCCCCTCCCTCCTGGCAATGCTGACTCCATAGGACCACAGGACTCCTCCTTAGTATGCTCCTTTCCACACCAGGAGGGGCTCCACAGGGCCCCAAGCTCCAGAAAGAGAATGCGGGTGAGTGAGTAGGCACCGAGACCCCACTGAGACTGGCAGGGCTGTGATTTCCCACCTTTCCTCACCCCCTGTGGGATGAGCTACCAGAACACAGCTCTGGGGCATATGTGTGCCCAGGAAACGGGGAGGGAAACGTGATACTTTAAACAGTGGTTCTGCTCTCTGCCTGCTCCAGATGAAACCCCAGCGTCCAGGAGCTCCCAGAAGCAAAACCCAGGTATGCGGGTTCCAGGACTGACTCCAGGCCGCATGGTGGCAGTGGAGACGGCAGTCCCTCCCCATCTCCCCTCCCCTTGGGGTCCTGGCTGTCATACCCACAATCTGTCCCCAAGTGCCATCTCAGCATGTTAACGGCCTTGATCCAGAGACTCCCAAATGAATCTCAAAATAGATTAGGTCCCTACAGAGATGTCTCTGGACCCCAACCATTTACAATTTTAGGATTCTGACCTCTCATGAGGTCATAATAAGCAATAGAAAATAAATGATTTGGCATCTGCCCCTGGCAGGCAGGCTTGAATGGTGGTGGGAAAATTTGAGCAAACCATGGTGCCTAAAAGTAGAGAGAAAGTATGGGGGAAATTGCCACAGAAGCAAGGGAAGGGTTGAGATGAGGGGGAGGGATACTGGGGACATTGGTGGTGGAAAATGTAAACTTGTGGTGTTTGATCATTGTATGACTGAAACTCAAACATGAAAGCTTTGTAACTGCATCTCACAGTGATTCAATAAAAAAAAAAGTGGTTCTGGCTGGGGACCGGAGTAATAGAACACTGGGGAGGGTGCTTGCCTTGCATGCGGCCAACCAGGTTTCAATCTCTGGCATCCCATTTGGTCCCCTGAGTACTGCCAGAAATAACTCCTGAGTGCAGAGCCAGAAGTAACCCTGAGACCACCAGCTAAGGCCTAAAAACAAACCCAAAAATAGTTAAGAAGACAGCACAGCAGTTAAGGCACTTTTCTTGCATGTGGCAAACTCTGGTTTGATTCCAATGCCACACAGGGCCCCCCCCCCCCAGCACACCCATGAGTGATTCCTGAGTGCAGTGTCAGGAGTAAGCCCTGAGAACAGCCAGCTGTGACCCAGAACAAACAAAGAAACAGACCTACAAAAGAAACAGTTCTGGACTGTGGAGATAGGAGCGGGGCAGGAGGGGGACTCTGAGTTTCGGCACTGCCCAGAATTACCCTCAAGTCCCCAGCATACTGGCTGTGACCCAAAAGCCAGTAATAATAATTAATAAAAATTAGTTCTGCTCTTTCTGCCCATTAACATCACTCCCAAGTACTGATGTACTTCCACACCCTGGCCCTCATCTAAACAGCCCGCACTGGGGCCAGCACACTAAGTATTTTGAGCTTCCTGGTGAGTCTGTGTGGATCGAGGGTTGAGAACCAACTGACAATCAAGAGGCTGACATCCTGGCTGTGCACGGCAGGATGAGGCAGTCTGAACGCCCAGAGGCTTCCAGAACTGTCTAGTGCCTCACCTGGGCCAGCGCTCCCATCCCAGGCCACCTGCTTCCTGCCCAGCGGGTCACGGTTCATGAGCTGGCTCCAGCCCAAGCTCTGCTTCCTGTTTTCTACTTGCCAATTCGAAGCAAGAGTTATTCCTTACACACCCTATAGGCTGGCTACACACTGGCTGTGCTCAGAGGGCTGCTCAGAGTGCACTCCTTACTCCAGGCAGTACCTGGGGAACCGTATGTGGTGCTCAGAATTAACACAGGTTGAATGCATGCAAGGCAAGCGCCTTAGTCCGTGTGCTCTCTCTGGCCCCCAACTCCTCTGTTTCAAGCATTCTAAGAAGCCTGGGGAGGGAGGGTCCCTCACATCATCTCCTCAAAGCATAAATTATGGCTAATGCAAGCAATGACCTTTAGGTTTAGATACATAAAACTCTATGGAACATGGGAAGGTGGAGGGGGTGGGGGAGAGGGAAATCAAGGGAGGCTTCCTGAAGATGACCTTTCATCGGAAGTGAAGGACCGGAAAAGGCAAGCCACAGCATCAAAAGCTTGGGAAACGGCAGTTTCTTTGGATTGTCTGGACAGAGTATGTGTCAGCTGTCAGCTAGGATCTGGCTGCAGGGATGGAGGGGAACGGCAGTCAGAAAGATACCGAACGATGACAACTGTGCTTTTTCCTGGTTACATTGAGCAGCCCTTGACGCGAAGGAATTGGGTGACAGGACTTAGCCTTTTAGAAAGATCACTCTGGCCTTTAAGAGCCAGCAGAGTCAACAGTCTCGTTGACACTTTGGGAATCTCACTCATGCAAAGAGGAAGTGAGAAGAAGCCACTGCGTGGCTCTCAGAAGCCCCAGACAGGCTCCGGATCAGACATGCCTGGAGGAAACCCTGAGTCCATCCCATAAAGAACCGCCAAAATTACTTCAGCACAGAATGCTTCCCAGCTAGTTCTGTCAGGTCCTTTTGAGACTAGCAGACTTCGAAGAGTTTTGTGAACCAGCCAGGCTCAGTGCCACCCCAGCCTCAGACTTCTTGTTGGGCCCAAATACTCCATGCATACGCCATAAACTCCACACAGACAGGCAGGACGGGCCAGACACCACCCAGGCCGCCTCCCTCGGGGGCCTGCTCCATTCCCTATGTGGCACAGTCAATAAGTACATCCATATGAGGAAGGAAAGCAAGTTTCTTTTTTTTTCCTTTTTACCCCCATCTTTATTGAGGCAACATGATTTACAATACAAATAATAGCTTCATGCATACACCTTACCCACAGTCAAAGTGTCCCTGGACTCCCCACCAGTGGCCCCTCCCATCTACCTCTTCCAGCTACGCACAGTTCTGTTGCCTTTGGCTGTTTGTTGCTCCTGTACTATGAATCTTGATACCTGGTGTAGAAGAGATCATTCTTTATCTGTCCATCTCCTTTAACTGGCTTCACTCAACACTATGCCCTCTAGTTCCATCCATACAGTGGCCACTGCATGATGTCACCCTTTCTTATAGCTGCATACTACTCCACTGTGCAAATATCCCACAACTTGTTGATCCATTCATACATAGCTGGACCCTGCAATCTTATATCAAGTGTTATAATGAACAGAGGTATGCACATGTCCTCTGGAATAAATGTTTTTATGTTTGGGGAGTAGGTGTGGAATCGCTGGGTCATATTTTATTTACTTTTTTGGAGACATCTCCATATTGGGAAAGTAAGTTTCTTAAAAGTCCCCACAACTCGCTCCTGTCCATCCCACATGGGACTCTGCAAATAAGATGAACTGGAGCTCCAAGGCCTCCAAAGTCTCCACAGTGCTCACACTGGCACTGCTGGCTAAAGAGGCTCATCCTTGAAGACGCCAGGGCCAGCTCCACAGTGTGGCCTATCAGCACCTGAGCCTGAAGGGCCCTGGTAGGCGCCAGATTTTGGGGGGGGGTGCAGGGGACTATTGGCATACCCCTCCCGGGTGGCTGTTGCAGCCAGCATCCAGATACTCAGGTCCCCAAGACCCTGCATCCCTCCCTCAGGGCCCATAGGCCCCCTGTCTCTGGGAACAGGAAGGGAAACTGAGATAAGCACTTTCCAGACCCACTCAGGGTAGCCAAGGCAGAGACAATACTGAGTGAACCAGACAGAAAAGGGATGGAGGAGAGTGGAGCATTTGCCAGGGAGGGGTGCCTGGGAGTCCTCGTTTTCAACGCAGGAAGTTTTTGTCAAATAGAAAGAAATTTCAGCCAGAGCAGGCTAGGGGACAGGCCTATCCCTGTGGCCTTGTCAGGTTCCACTGTTGTTTTCCTAATGTCACAAAGAGGTCGCAGCACCAACACCCATACAAGCCCTGGTGTGTTGTGTCCAGAGGGACACCGCCTCTGAGCTGAGCAGCCACACCAAAAATATTTGGCTGCACCAGGCAACACATGCCTGCCCCAAAGGACACAACTGGACCATACTGGTGACCTTTTGTCTCAAAGGTCCATTCACCGAAATCAAAAATTCCTGTCCAAATCAGGGAGCGATGCCAATCTTTCCCCAAATGTGACCTCCTCCCCACTCTCAAGGTCATTCTGATGGGGGAGCTCCCCCAGCCAATTTCTCTTCCTGCCGTTGCCATAGATAAAACTATTTTTAGAGCACAACTGGTTGGAAGGCAGATTTTTTTTTAATTGCTCAAATCCTGCTGGTTGGCATGCACAAATGTCTCTGGAAACTTTGTTTATCAGCTGGCAGAAATGACTCTCCCACCTTTTTTCTTCCCCCTTGAGAGATGGTTCCAGATAAGAAGGAAGTGCTCTTATAGGCGGCTGGCACCAGGCAAGCATCACTGGGGACAGGCTAGACAGCCCCATGCCCTTGCCAGCTGACTCTGAGCTCCTGAGCAGTGTCACTGGTTACTGTCACCACCACCTCTGGCCAGCGTCGTTCCCACAGCCCCTCATTTGGTAAGTTATTGGGAGGAAGCAGGAATGCTATTGTAATGGCAAGCATGCTATTGCTTGAGATTATTGCTTGCCCAACCTCAGAGAAAATAACACAACTTTATTTAAAAACTTTTCACTTCAAGAACACTTTTCATGATTACTTGGTATACAATTTCATTTCCAAGGCTATTCTTCCTGCTATTCTTAAGTAAATAAATAAAGATGTTTTGCAGACCCAGCATGCCATTGTTGAATAGTAGGTGCCAAGGGTTGCACTTAGATGAATGATTTCCTCCTTTCTGTATGAGCATGTCACCTGCCCTACAAATTCCTGTTCATTGTGGAAGACTCAACTCACATGTCCCTGCAGAGGGAGGCCTTCCTCAAGCATTCTGTGAAAAACCCCTCTTTTCAGCTTCTATCCAACTTTGTCAACACTCTATCTATCCTTATAGTAACTGTCACTTCGGATAAGGAAGTTTGGTCTGTGGCAGCTGCCTCCACCTGTGACATGACCCTCAATGCTCAGTCCTGAACCACTGAGATGGAGAACTATAAGTCTAATTAAGTAAATCGATAAATTGACCAACAGATAACAGCTTCCTGCCAGGCCTTGGCCCTCATACACAGAAATAATACTTGTGACATTTGCAAATCAGAAACAGACATAGGAATTATAAAAGAAGACCTCAGTATCTCCTTCAGTCTAGACCTTCAGGTATCTTCTTTTATCACTCTGCTCAGAACAATCCTACACAATCCTGCTTGGAGCCCCAAGTCTTCCCATACACTGTCATCTTGTTCAAAAGGCAAAGGCTTCCACTAGACTGTTCATTGTACCACACTGCCTTTTATAAAACTCAGAAAAATTTGAGAAAGATCTTCGGAGATGTTAGCTATAGTACTAATACTAGATGTCACTGTATCACTGTATCACTGTCATCCCATTGTTTATCAATTTGCTTGAGCGGGCACCAGTAACGTCTCCATTTGTCCTAGTCCTGAGATCTTAGCAGCCTCTCTTTACTCGTCCTTCCCAACGGTGCTGCATTGGAGGTTCTTTCAGGGTCAGGGGAATGAGAGTCATCATAATACTAGATATTACCTAGCATATATACCTTGTCTATATATAATGTATATATATATATACAAGACAATACACCTTGTCTATACTGCATACTATATACTATCATATACTACACCTAGTGCATAGTCTACTATCAGCTAACTAGCATCCTAGCTTATCAAGCATACGAATCCCATTTGCACTGACCCACATGTAACTCCAGTGGCCCAGCCAGTCCCACCTCTGGGACTTTCATGGGAAGTCACGGCAGTCTCCTGCAGAGACCCAGTGTGACTCAAGGCTAACTTTTCTTCTTTCCTGATTGCACTTGTATTCTGATAAAGATTTCACAGATAAAAAGCAAATACTCATATGTGAGGAAGGCTGGAGAAGTTGTTGGAAAACCTCTTAGATCTCCTGGGGATCTTGTTTTCTGAGTCTAATGACTGGAGAATCAAAATTCTGTCAACCCTAATTGACAGTCTGGTAGACTCACATACACGAATAACACCACATCTTCTGTCAGCGCTAAGGAAAGGTAACAGAAAGATGCCCACTAGGCACTGGGGAATATAAGAGCAAATGAAGGTGACTGCGAGACTGGAAAGCTGGCCTCTGCCTTGACATGACCGCCCGCGAAGCTCAGACTTAAGGAAGCTTGCTCCGAGAACGCTGCAGAGAGGGGATACCGCCTTCCCCAGCCTGCCGGGAGGGTAGAGAGCGGACTGGCACACACCGAACACGGGGCACCTGGGCATCGTGACAGCGTGCCCGCGCCGGGCTCGGGGACGGCCGCCCCTCCTAGCCGGGCAGAGCCCCCGAAACCAGCCTCTCCGCTGTCGCGGGAAAGGAAAGCGGTGAGGCACAGGCGCGCCCCTCTCCAGTCCGGGCCGCGGGGCAGCAGCCTGGGGCGCGGCGGCGGGCACCGGCCGAAAGCTGACCCCGCGGGCGTTCGTGCCCCCCGAGCCCCGCAGACGGGCAGCGGCGCCGCACGGCTACTCACCCTCCGGCTGGGCGTCCCTGGCGCCTTGGCGCCGCCGCCGGAGAGCAGGGTGACGGTGGACGTGGAGCGCAGCATCCCGCGGGCCGCCGGCTGCGGCTCAGCCCCGCGCGCCAGAGGGGAAGAAGCGCCCGAGCCCGCCCTGCGGGGGGCGGGGAGGACGCCTGCCGGGGCGGAGGGGGCGGGGTCGCGGAGGGGGCGTGGCCCGAGGCAGCCTCTGGAGGGCGGGGGCAGGACGGGACGGGGCGGGGCAGGGAGCATTCGGAGGCGCAGTCAGAGCGGGACCGAGCGCGGCTGGGCGGGCTCCGGGGGCGGGGCAGGGCGGGCCGGAGTCTCCCGCCCGACCCGTCAGGCTGCATTTTCTCCGAGACCGAGGACGGAAGCTGCCAAAGCGGAGAGCGACCCTTTCCCCACTGGGCTGAGCCCTTTCGGGCTCGCACCCCAGGCGGGAAGGAGCTCTGCCCCTGCCCGGACACCCAGGCTTCCTCTGCCCCCCGTCTGTGCCGCGGTGCATGCGGACGGGACTCCTCTAAGTGTCGCTTCCCAGGATGAGTGCCTACCAACTGCCCTTCCCAGGATGAGTGCCTACCAACTGCCCTTCCCAGGATGAGTGCCCACCAACTGCCCTTCCCAGGATGAGTGCCCACCAACTGCCCTTCCCAGGATGAGTGCCTACCAACTGCCCTTCCCAGGATGAGTGCCTACCAACTGCCCTTCCCAGGATGAGTGCCTACCAACTGCCCTTCCCAGGATGAGTGCCTACCAACTGCCCTTCCCAGGATGAGTGCCTACCAACTGCCCTTCCCAGGATGAGTGCCTACCAACTGCCCTTCCCAGGATGAGTGCCTACCAACTGCCCTTCCCAGGATGAGTGCCTACCAACTGCCCTTCCCAGGATGAGTGCCCACCAACTGCCCTTCCCAGGATGAGTGCCCACCAACTGCCCTTCCCAGGATGAGTGCCTACCAACTGCCCTTCCCAGGATGAGTGCCTACCAACTGCCCTTCCCAGGATGAGTGCCTACCAACTGCCCTTCCCAGGATGAGTGCCTACCAACTGCCCTTCCAAGCAGCCAGCACGCCGACCCGCCGTTCTCGGGAAGTCTAGTGCGGACTAGGAAATGGACAGGTGCGGGTCAGAGGGAGGAGGCGCAACTTTCCTATCAGGAAAGTTTCCTCCCCGCACCCCGACCCCACCGCCTCGGCCTCGGGAGCTGGCCTGGGTAGAAAAGACCGCCCCTGATGACTGGCCCCTGACGCACAAGTAGGGACACACCTGATGGAGTTCATCACCTATGATTGCCGGGCGCCAGGCTGGCCACAACTTCATCCAGTCACAGCGCAGGACCACCTTGGAGTCAGTTGCTAGTAACCTCCTGTAGCCCCATTTTGCAGATGAGAATGCTGACTCTCCTGGAGAGTGAACACAGGGACCTGATGGGCTCCTAAGTGGCCAGGTTAGACTTGACCCTCCGCTGTCTGACCTAGTGTATCACTTGCCCACACCCTCCCCACCAGCTGAAGGTGAGCTCTTCAAAACCCAGGAACCCACTTGTGCAAATATGGGAGGAAGTTAAGAGACTTGAAGTGCCTAAAGGCATTGAAAACCCCTGTGGGATAAGAAGCAGGTGGTGGGAACACAGCCAAGGGGCTCTGAGACAGATGCTGTGAAATCTGCTGTGCTCAGTTACAAGCTAGGATGAGGATGAAGTATCCTGGGGATAAGTGGATTTTAGCAGAGAAATGCCGGCTCCCTCTATCCCTTCAAGCCTGTGCAAAGGCCTCCCCATCCAGCATCCAGAGCCCCCTCCTTCACCCAAGCCGTCACTGGAGCCTGGGTCTGTCCCCTGTCTAACGTGAACGCTCATCCTCTTCTGGAGGCCAGTGTGGCACCACCACAGAGGAAGCTAGAGAAGTGCTTCTGAGCAGGTCCCCTGAGTATGCCGCCTCTGCAGGAGAGGAACCTCAGCCACCTCAGTCCCACATCTGCTCCTGGCAGCTGCCCTTGTCTTCATTGCAGCTGTGCCTGCACCTACATGTGCATGTTCTCGCCACATGTCCAGCTAGTCCAGCAAGGTGGACACTGCCATCATCCCTACATTCCAGAAGCACTAAACTCATCTTCTAACTAGTCTTCTAACTCTGCATTTTTTTTGGTTCATTTTTGGTTTTGATTTCTTGCGGGGGGTTGGGTTGGTCCCAGTCTGGTCACAGTGTTTAGGGGCTCAGAGAACCATGCAGTGTCATGGATGGAACCCAGGGCTCCCACATGCCAAGTTAAATCCTTTGTTCCACCTTCCCAGCCTCTGTCACCTGTATCCCGCCATCCACCCACTCTTCCAACTTGAAGTCATTCATAGTCACTTTCCATCCTACTTCCACAAAATTCTATGTTGGTGGAGTGTAAGGCCAAAAGTTGGAGCTGATTAAAAAAAAAAAGTGGTCAAAATGTGACTGCCAGATAACAGCAAGAGTTAGAAATAGCTTCAAAATCTCCACTAAAGAGGAAGTTAATGATTACTATTGTTTTATTATGTTGCAATGAAGAGAAAGGAAATGGGCCACTCTTCAGACAGATTCAAAACAACCTGACATCATCACTGTTTGTTTATGTGAGGGCAAGTGCCCAAGTGAACGCCCAAAAAGAGTCCCAATTCGAGAGGAGTCCACAGACTCCACTCTTATCCATCTATCCCCGTCTTATTCATATTGTTCACTTGATAGACCACACGCAGTTTTTAGCTCATTACAGTGACAGCAATCTGTGTCCTTTGTGAGAAGAGGAAATGTTTACTTCTCTGCCCACCCATTGTCCTCCTACAGTAACTGATGTGTTGTGAAGAGCCGAACAAAGGTCAAATTAATAAAGAAATATTCTAGAGTAATTGGCATCTTGAAATTGTATGGTAAATGGACTGAATTTAGAAGTAATACTATGGGCGTTGAGTGGAGTCAGCCAGAGGGAAAGGAACACACTCAGAATGATCTTTTTCAAATGTGGGATGTAAAGAAATCTCATAGAGGAATATCAACTGCCCAGTGGCAATAGAAATGAAGAACAGGAGAACTGGTCTTTAGTAGGAAACTTGGCACTGGGGAGGGGCAGGGGAACAAGTTAGAGAAGGAGACACTAGGACACTGGGGGAGGGAGAAAATGCCTGCCACAGAGCAGGTTGGTGGAGGCAGGGAGGGAAACTGAGGACATTGCTGGAGGGTAATGGACACTGGTGAAGAGATTGATGTTGAAACAATATAGACCTGAAACGCAATCATAAATATCTCTGTAACTTTGTAATTCACAATGGTTCAATTAAAGTTATCAATTTAATTAAATAATTTTTAAAAAGAAATGATATTATGGAGTGCTTTAATTTCTCATTCCTTTTTTAATAGATGCCACCCCCAGCAGTGTTTGGGGTAGCAGGGGCCACTCTCAATGATGCTTCCCAGTGGAGGTGAGGGCCTGACTGTCCAGTGCTTGGCCAGCAGTGTGCTACTTTGACCCAGAGGTGCTCAGGGGCATCTGGTAGTGTTATGGAAGTATGTGGTATTGGGGATCAAAGTTGGGGCCTCCCACATGCCAGGCATGTGCTCATCACTTAACCTGTCTCCCCAGGCCCACAGCACTATTTTACTCACTTGCAGTCCCACAAGACGTACGCTAAAATATGCCAATTCAGCAGCAGAATAGACAAAATAGGGTTCCAAAGATGTTTGTCAGTGGAAACAATCAGAGCCCCAGGGGAACTCATGCCAGGAAAGTCCCCACCACTAACTGTCACTAAAGGCTGTGGGTGCTCTGGTCGGGCACTTGCCAGACTCTGGCTCATACCAACACCCCTCCTTGCAGGCCAACACATAAACCAGTCCACAAAAAAAGGAGAGTTGTGGGGTGCCACTGGAAAGCGGCAGAGGAGGAAAAGGAAGGAAATTGGAAGCATGCGCATTCTGTGGAAAGATGGCTATAGAATAGGAAGGAAAACGTGAAAAGTGAATGTGGTTGGAGAGATAGTATGGTGGGCAGGGAACTTGCCCAAACTTGATCCCTGGTATCCCATATGGTTCCCTGAGCACTGTCAGGAGTGATTCCTGAGCACAGAGTAAGGAGTAAGTCCTGCGAATAGGTGTGGGCCCAAAACAAAACAAAATAAATTAAGCCATAGTCACAGGTTTCTGTAGAAACTTCTGGAAGGAAAAGATTGATTCTTTTCAAAATAGGAATCAAAGGTGAAAAATCTTCCTTTTTACAGAACTGGGGGGGAAAGGCTGACTTCTGAGTTAAGGGACAGAGACTGGGTGCTAGCATGAGTAACCAAACAGCCCCACTTCCCCCAGATTGCTCTGGGCCTCCCTGAGATCTCTTCCTGAGAGTTCTTCCAAAGGTCTCTGTTGGGGCACAGGAAAACTCTAGTTGTAGTACAAATGCTCTTCATGTTCTTGAGAATAACACAAAGCTCCACACCCTCCTCTCCCCTCCAACCCCCCAGGCTCCGGACTTCCTCTCATGTCCTCCCAAGCTCTGCACCCAGGATGGTCCTGCTCTCTGCCTCTCCCTCTCCAAACTACAGCAGCTCTGTCCACTCAGCCAAGCCCTGTCCTGGCAAAGTTTCTCCTTAGCTCTTGGCAGAAACCTTCCATGACCAGACAGGGACCTGGGACGAGTGCCTCTCTCAGCTTCTGGTATCTGCGTGCCTTCACTTCCGTGTCTCCGACACTCGCCTTCTCCCACTTTCTATTCAGCTGTCACCACATACCCAAAGTCCTGACATAGTTTCTCCTGAGTACCAGCATTTCACAGCAGTAACAGGACACATTTCCAGACCAAGAGTCAGGATATTGAATTACAACCCCTCCCCGCCTGCAAAGTAGAACAAGAAACACCCCTATTCACGAGAGGCCTGAGAGACAGAGAACAGGGACCCAGAGATAAACACAGCATCTGAAGGGAACCCAATACGCTAGCCAAGTCACCCAGCTCCACGGGCATTAGAAACTTGTCAACAGAGCGGGATTTTTTTTAAGGTACTGCTAATTATTGTATTTTATTTTTATAAAGTTGTTCACAATAGTTCCTTACAGGTAATATCCAACACCAATCCCACCACTGTGCATCTTCCTACCACCACAAGAGGAAAGTGTGTGAAGATTGTTGTATTTCATTCTGGAGCCATTTAAGCCCTTGTATAAGACATTACAAGCATGTATGTTAAACCCAAGCAAACGGGTGCTACTTTTAGTCCATCGGTGGGCTAGAGTATAAGAGCATTTGTGGCCACACGCTCCAGGATGTTCTGTGTCCAGAGAGCGGGATTATTTAGCATGCGGCCCATTCGGAGAAGAAAGCTTTTTGGACACGATCTCGCTCTCTCCAGTTCACCCTTGAACAAGTGAGCAACTGGCTGTGTGCTGGCAAGTGAATTCCATGACCAAATTTGAACAAGTGAACAAGTGAACAAGTGACCTCTGTGTGCCAGGCCTGAGCACACAGAGATGAGTAAGACAGCCCCTGCTTTCTAGGAGTTTACAGTTCTTAGTCGTAACACTCATGCAGCATTGACTGTGTTCAAAAGGCATAAACTGTATCTGCTCATTCAGCCTTCAAAGCAACTCAACAAGAAAGGTTCTGGAAGGTTCCTGTTTTGACCAATGAGGAAATCATGCCCCAATTGTCTTTCTGTGGTACCTGTGCTATGGTAAGAGGTAGAACTTATGTAGAGCTTACACTCAATCTCAGGCAAAATGTCTCTGTGCCCTTGATCCATGGCCCCCAGTACTGGGTTTGGAGCCAACCTTGAAGCATTCAGAGAAGAGCTTCTGGCAGCTGCGATCAGCTGAGAGCAGGAAAGGCTTTTCCAGGAAGGTGGCAGGAAGCTGGCCCTCAAGAATCCCGGGGCGGAGGGGCGGGAGGTAAGGGTACTCGAGACTGAGCTGGAGGAAATTGAGGTCAGAGATTCAGGAAAATGTCTGCTAGCCAGTTTAGCTTGAATTTCAGGACAGGGGGAAATGGCCAGACACAAAGTAAGAAGGGATTAGGTTGCAAAGAAATGACACATGTATGCAGGTGAGTGGGGATCCCTGGTGGTTTGGGAGCAGTCCTGTCATAGAATCAGGTAGCAGAGAGAGTAGAGACTGAGGGGTGAATGCTTTGAGCTCTAGTATGAGAGAAAGACACTGACTCAGGCCTTCCCTAGTGGGGAAAAGGGAAGGCGCGGGAAGAGCCAAAGGATAGGAGAGACATAGGGGAGTTGAAGTGACACAGTGGCTATGGTGTTTTCCATGTATGTGACCAACCGAGTCTAAGTCAGGCATCCCATATGGTCCCCCAGTCCCAGCAGGAATGATTCCTGAGCACTGAGGCAGGAGTAACTCCTGACAATCACCAAGTATAACCCAAAAACAAAAAAAAAGAAAAGAAAAGTCACAGAACTTAGTGACCTAAGGTTGGAGGATTTTTGCGAAATGTAAGTCAACCAAGAACAGTGGTACTTGACTATTATCCATATTTGAAGAGCGTCACATAGTCAGAATTGAATGATGCTTGCTATTCTACCTCTTAACACTTTGTTACAGAAAAAAATACAGAGGTCAGGAGATCATCTGTACAGGGGTCCAATCCTCAACACTGCATGGCATCCCTCACACATAGCCCTAGAGCACCACCGGGTATTGTCATACATTTAATACACAAGAGGATCTAGAATATGGATCCTTTTGACTTCTCCCAGTAGTCAAAGGGGTTTATAATATGTAAAAATGAGGAAATCTGCTGTTGTTGTCGTCATCATCGTTGTTGTTGTTGTTGTTGTTTTCTGGGATTATACCACGGTAACTATCTTAAAGAGAAAAGAGTCTCCACCCATTGTCAAATAAGTAATCGAAGAAGAAAAGGAGTACGTGAGGTGAGAAATGTGAAAGTAACTAGGGGCTTCCCAAGCAGACCCGGAGTACCTCCTTCCATAATCAGTGCTTCCTGGGGGAATAGGACATTTACCGCCCAAACTGCTCAAACAGTCATTGGTCAGGAGTTCCCATTTGGACTGATTAAAATATGAGTGGTAGCTATATTTTAACCCATGCCCCATATAAAGTTGTTAATCTATAAAGGAAAATTTTTCCCACTTTGTTCTGTTTGAAAATAAAAAGTCATGAAATGTTTACCTAAGGGTATCCACATCCCCTGACGTGCCCTTCCGTGTCTGTCATCTGAAGTTGTCTTTTCTCACAAGCAGACTCTCGGCAAAGGTCTCCTCTTTAATTTTTTTTTAAAAACACTTTATTCCTTGTTTCTTGTTATACTTAGGCATCATGGTTACGGTAGTGTTAGAGTTTATGGCATGGATGCACAAAGTTACTGCAGCCCACCACCAACCAAAGTGTCCCCGACCCGCCTCCCCCATCTCTATTCCTTTCTGACCTTCATCCTCTCCTCCACTGCACCCTCCTCTATTTACTTATTCATCTGCCTTTTGGGACACACCCGGCAATGCTCAGGGGTTACTCCTGGCTCTGCACCAGGAATGCTCAGAGGTTCATATGGTGCGCTGGGGCTCAAACCCGGGTTGGCCACGTGCAAGCCCTTCCCGCTGTCCATCACTCTGGCCCCTTCCCCTCTATTTATTCATCAGTTTTGTAATCCAAGGCCAAGAATTTGTCATTGTTCAATACTGCTAAAGCCTAATCTGAGGAAGATTATTGAGGAGATCTGCCCAAGTGAAACCAGGAAGAGAGAGGTGAGCAGGAAGAGGAAGAAGAGAGCAGGGCACCATCTTAGACAAAGTTCAGGTCCAGCCTGATCCCACAACAGCCACAATGGTATCTTGCTCCTTAAAGTGCGTCCTGCCTCCAGACAAAGCACAAGTATTTATACTCAGCAGCAATGAGTCACTCCCTATTTGGTGGTGCAGGATAGGGGAAGCCCAAAACTCCCAAGCGTGCTGGCACTGCACCTTTATGGCCACAGAAAATCCTCTGAAGGTCGCGGGTATACAGTTAGCATGAAAGCATAAAAACACTGGAAAAGAGATGAGCAGAGCCGGTAAAAGTAGGTTAAGGATATTTGGGTAAGTACTGACTAGATCTATTCCATCAACATGTTAGCTTCTTAGAGTTGTGTGTTTACACAGACATCCAGTGCATACTCAATATATTACAGTCAATACAGAGACTGACAAAAAAGATGATATCCAAAAAATAAAGAGGCTGGAGCAAGGAGACAAACCCCATAAGACGGCACCTGTAGAAATACATTTATGACCCAGCCTGCTCCGCGGCCCTGAGCACCCCGCGCTTCCCTCCGCTGCGGACTGCCGGCACGCCTACCCCAAGCGCCACCGCCATTCTGTCTTCCAGCAAAGGTCTGTGACGCTCCCTCGACCTGCCCTTCCGGACCCACCCCGCGCTTTGACTGCTGCCGGGTTGTGGGGAAAGGGGCGTGGCATAATCGACAGGGGCGTGGCCTAAGAAGAGTGGGCGTGGCCTCATCACCGCGGGCGGCAGATAGTTTCCTCAACATCCTATCCAAGACTAACATCCTAGCTATTTGCAAGCAGTAGGACAATAAAACACAAGACTTCACATAAGAATTGAAGGAAAACATCTAAGTAGAAGACCAGGTTCTACAAACGGCAAGTAAAAAGGCAACCACTATTAACTGAGCCTATCCACAATCCTTTTTCACAACAAAAGGAAACAGGGATACCCATCTTCAAGGGCCCTCTTTCATACCACAACAACAACATGAAGAAACAGCGAAAATCCCCAGTGCAAGCAGAGGACGATCAAAGGAGTCCGGAAACCTCAAGGGGCGTTTCCTACAAACTTGACCTCTCTGATAAAGAATTCAGAGTTGAAATCCTCAACATGTTCAATGAACTCAATGCAAAGATAGACAACTTCAAGGAAGACCTGGCAGAAACAATACAACAGACAGCCGACAAAATACGGGAAGAAATGAGAGCAGAAATAAAAAACCTTCAAAAAGAAATGAAGGATTCGGTACATGAAATCAAAAACTCTCTGGCTGCCCTCAACAATAGGATGACTGCAGCCGAAGACAGAATCAGTATGCTTGAAGATGAGCTGCAAGAGGCCTACAGGCAACAACAAACCATGGCAAGAGACCTCAAAATAGCTCTAGCCAGAATCAGAGTCCTAGGGGATGATTTCAAGAGGAACAACATTAGAATCATTGGACTACCAGACCCACAGGGAACCAACCCCAACGAAAAAGACACAGTCAAACAAATCATTGCGGAAAACTTCCCACAGCTGGACAATGCGGGCATCCAGATTCAAGGTGCCCGAAGAGTGCCAGCTAAAAGAGATCCTAACAGAAAAACCCCAAGACATATCATAGTTACAATAATGGACATCGTTCAGAGAGACACAATACTGCAAGCAGCAAGGTCCAAGAAGGAAATTGCATACAAAGGAGCACCCCTTAGACTCACAGCAGATCTATCAGAGGAAACCCTCCAAGCTCGAAGGCAATGGTGGGATACAGTGAAAAAACTCAATGAAATCAATGCTTCACCAAGAATACTTTATCCGGCTAAACTCTCATTCAAACTAGAAGGAATCATACACTACTTTGGGGATAAACAACAGCTCAGGAACTTCATAGATTCAAAACCAAACCTAAAAGAAGCACTAAAGGGGCTATTGTAAGACAAGAACAACCCCTACAAGCACAACAAACCCTTGCACAAAGATGGCACAAAATCCCATAACAATAATCTCCCTTAATGTCAATGGTCTGAATTCACCAATTAGGAGACACAGACTGGCAAAATGGATTCAAAGACTGAACCCAACATTCTGCTGCCTGCAAGAAACACATCTGAATAGCCAGAAGACAAGAATGCCCACTCTCTCCACTTCTGTTCAATATAGTACTGGAAGTACTTGCAATAGCGATTAGGCAAGAAAAAGACATTAAGGGCATTCAGGTAGGAAAGAAAGAAATCAAGTTCTCACTATTCGCAGATGATATGATACTATACCTAGAGAATCCTAAAACCTCTACCAAGAAACTCCTAGAAACAATAGAGTCGTATAGTAAAGTTGCAGGCTATAGAATCAATACCCAAAAGTCCATTGCTTTCCTATATGCAAATAATGAGAGAGAAGAAAGTGACCTGAGAAAAGCAATCCCGTTCACAATTGCGCCTCAAAAAATCAAGTACCTCGGAATCAGCTTAACAAAGGAGGTAAAGGACTTGTATAATGAAAACTATAAAACACTACTTCAGGAAATAAAAGAGGACACAAGGAAATGGAAAGACATCCCCTGCTCATGGATTGGAAGAATTAATATTGTCAAAATGGAAATTCTCCCCAAAGCATTGTACAAATTCAATGCGATCCCTATAGGGATACCCTTGACATTCTTCAAAGAAATGGAGCAAGAGCTCCTGGAATTCATATGGAACAATAAGCCCCCACGAATAGCTAAAGCAATTCTTGGGAAAAAGAAAATGGTAGGAATCAACCTCCCCAACTTCAAACTCTACTACAAAGCGGTAGTCATTAAAACAGCATGGTACTGGAACAGAGGCAGAGCTGCAGACCAATGGAACAGGGTTGAACACTCTGACACACACCCCCAAATATATGTTTATCTAATCTTTGATAAGGGAGCAAGAAATGTGAAGTGGAGCAAGGAAAGCATGTTTAACAAATTGTGCTGGCAAAACTGGACAGCTACATGCAAAAAAATGGGCTTAGACCTCCATCTATCACCATGTACAAAAATCAGATCAAAATGCATTAAAGACCTCAACATCAGACCAGAATCCCTAAGGTACATTGAAGATAACGTCAGCAAAACCCTCCACGACATTGAAGCCAAAGGTATCTTCAAAGCTGACACGCCACTGGCCAAGCAAGTGAAAACAAAGATAAATAAATGGGACTATCTCAAACTAAGAAGCTTCTGCAACACAAAAGAAACAGTGACCAAAATACAAAGACAATCTACAGAATGGGAAAGGATATTTATGCAGTACCCATCCGAGAAAGGGTTGATAACAAGGGTGTACAATGCACTGGTTGAACTCCACAAGAAGAAAACTGCCAACCCAATAAAAAAAATAGGGTGATGAAATGAACAGAAAGTTTTCCAAAGAAGAAATCCGAATGGCTGAGAGGCACATGAGAAAATGTTCAACATCACTAATTATCAGGGAGATGCAGATCAAAACAACAATGAGATATCATCTCAGACCACAGAGACTGGCCCACATCCCAAAAAACAAAAGCAACCGGTGTTGGCGTGGATGTGGGGAGAAAGGGACTCTCCTTCACTGCTGGTGGGAATTCCGACTGGTTCAGCCCTTTTGGAAAACAATATGGACGATTCTCAAAAAGTTAGAAATTGAGCTCCCATTTGACCCAGCAATACCACTCCTGGGAATATATCCCAGAGAGGCAAAAAGGTATAGTAGAGATGACATCTGCATTTCCATGCTCATTGCCGCTCTGTTTACAATAGCCACAATATGGAAAAAACCAGAGTGCCCGAAAACAGATGATTGGCTAAAGAAACTCTGGTATATTTACACAATGTAATATTACGTAGCTGTCAGAAAACATGAAGTCATGAAATTTGCATATAAGTGGATCAACATGGAAAGTATCATGCTGAGTGAAATGAGTCAGAAAGAAAGAGACAGACATAGAAAGATCGCACTCATATGTGGAATATAAAGTAGCTGAGAGGTACAAGCTTACAATGTTGCGATTCCTGGCAGACATTTCTCTGGACTTAGTTACTAAAATACTAAAATACAGAAATCCAAAACTATGCTGCTGCTAGTGCGGCCTCCTGACCTCATATCTCTTCATTCTCAGCAATAGAAAACAAATTACCAAATGCTTTCTTTTCATCAGATCGACTTTAGGGGGGAGAAACTCCAAATCAATAACAGTGAATTTTTTTGTTGAAATATTGAATGTAATCAAAGTAGAGTGAAAGTAAAGTGAAATTTACCAGTTACACATGCGGGGTGGGGGGCTGGGGAGGTGGGGGGAAGGGGGGAGGTATTTCGTGATTCTTGGTGGTGGAATAGGTGCACTGGTGAAGGGATGGGTGTTTGAGCATTGTATAACTGAGACTTTAACCTGAACGCTTTGTAACTTTCCACATGGTGAATCAATAAAAGAATTTTTAAAAAAAGGAAATACATTTATGGTCCAAACCTTAGGTCCAACACCAACAACAGCATCAGCAGAGGAAAGAGCTCAGCTGTAGCATTTACTAAAGATACCATGGGGCTCAGTTTGACCCCCTATTTCCACAGAACCTCACCCTCCCCTCAAAGCATCTCCTCTCATTTAAACTTCCATTCAGAGGAATTGGGGTCTGATGCCGCAAAGACAAGGACCCTTAGAATGAAATGTCTGAAACAGGGGCTTTGGTTCTGCACCACCCACGTGATTTTCAGAAAAACATGGCACAGGTGGGAGAATAACTGGACATGAAAAAAAGGGAAGAAGAGAAGTCTAGTGGGCATGTCTGTCACTTCTCTTCTCGACTGTTACTGTGACTGAGTGGTTAGATTTGCTCTGTGTGACCCAAGGTATCCACTAGGCCCAGTAGGGGAGGGATATGGGGATGGAGCTCAATGCAAAGAAGCAGCCTCAGGGAAGGGACCAGTGGCTTCTGAGGGAAAGAATTCAGGAAAGGAGGAGGTGGTGGACAGGGTCACGGGCAAGATGGACAAGGAGGGCTCCCTCACTAGGAAATGGTCCCATCAGTGCCACCCAAGCCCAGATACAAAGTGGCTGGAAATTTTCTTTCAATACCTGCCCCACAGACATTCAGAGTTACTAGATCTGGGATGACACCAAGAAATCCAGACTCTGAGAAATCTCCCGAACTTTTCCTTATTCTCCAGCATTTGAACTAGCACCATGATCTGGTTTACTTGTGAAAACAATTAATCATGAATGATTCAGGCCAGGAAGATGACTCAACAGAATAGAGTCTGGTCTTGTATGCAGTAACTGGCACTACTTGGTCCTCTCACCCAAGTGATCCTGAGCACAAGGCCTGCAGTAGTCCCTGAGTACCACTTGGTATGATGCCAAACTCAATAACAATAATAAAGGAAGGTTGAGTGAATTCAGCATCAGGCTGTGAAGACGGCATACAGCAGAAGATACATTTATTTCTTTCCAAGTTCAGAATTCTGTGGCCCTAGGACTGTGGCTTCTAAGGGTCATATTGCAGAAGACCATCTGAGGGCACTGTTCATAGAGAACTCGGGCATGGGGGCTTACAGTCACATCCAGCTGCGGCTCAGTTGAAGGGGCCTGGGCACATCATTTTTGTTCTAAGACAGTCTTCTCACTATATGGGGGTTCCTGGATAACCATTCAGGGGTGTTCTGAGGCTTGACTGGGCAGATAAGCATAATGTAGGCAGATAAGACTATATTGTAGATTATGCCTTGAGGTTCCTCCAAAAGAAAAATATGAATTTTCTGGTCATCTGAAGGGGTTTTGCTGAGTGTGAAAAAGGTGAAACACAGACTGGAGTGATAGTACAGGGTAAAGGTACTTGCCACGCATACAACCAACATAAATTCAATTCCCATATGGTCCTCTGAGCTCAACAGAGATCTCAGAGTACAGAACCAGGAACAAGTACTAAGAATTGCTAGGTATAGCCCCCAAGAAAAGGTGGAACATTCCTTCAGACTTGGAACAATTTCTTTTAAAAAATGCTTTTATTAGTGAATAACCATGAGGGTACAATCACAAAATTTACATATTTTCGCACTTGTGTTCCAGTCATACAATGATTGAGTACCCATCCCTCCACCAGTGCCCTTTCTCCACCACCAATGATCCCTGTATGCCACCTCTCCCACCCCATCCCCCCCACCCCGCCTCTGTGGCAGGGCATTCCCTTTTGTTCTCTCTCTCCTTTTGGGTATTGTGTTTTGCAATAGAGGTATTGAGTGGTCATCGTGTTCAACATATAGTCTACTTTCAGTACGCATCTCTCTTCCCGAGCCGGTCCTCCACTTTACTTGGTGTTCCCTCTATCTGAGCTTCCTTTCCCTCCAGCATGTGAGCAAAACTCCTGGTACTAATTTCTACTATTCTTGGGTGTTAGTCTCCCATTCTGTTACTTTATATTCCACAGATGAGTGCAATCTTACTATGTCTGTCTCTTTCTTTTTTTTATGTCTGTCTCTTTCTAATTCATTTCACTCAGCATGATACTTTCCATGTTGATCCATTTATATGAAAAGTTCATGACTCCATCTTTTCTAGCAGTTTCGTAGTATTCCATTGTGTAAATGTACCAAAGTTTCTTTAACCAGTCATCTGTTATCAGGCACTCGGGTTTTTTCCAAGATTCTGGCTATTGTAAACAATGCTGCAATGAACATATAAGTGCAGATATCTCTTTGACTATACTTTTTTGCCTCTCTGGGATAAATTTCCAGGAGTGGTATTGCTGGGTCAAATGGGAGCTCAATTTCTAATTTTTTTGAGAAATGTTCATATTGTTTTCCAAAAGGGCTTAACCAGTCGGCATTCCCCCCAGCAGTGTAGAAGGGTCCCTTTCTCCCCACATCCTCTCCAACAGTGGTTGCTTTTGTTCTTTCGGATGTATGCTATTCTGTGGTGTGAGGTGGTATCTCATGGTTGTTTTGATCTGCATCTCCTTGATGATTAGTGATAAAGAGCATTTTTTCATGTGCCTTTTGGCCATTAGCATTTCTTCCTTGAGAAAGTTTCTGTTCGTTTCTTCACCCCATTTTCTGATGGGGTCGGATGTTTTCTTCTTGTAGAGTTCAACCAGTGCCTTACATATCCTTGATACAAACCCCTTATCAGATGGGTATTGGGTGAATATCCTTTCCCATTCTGTAGATTGTCTTTTCTTAGTCTAGTATAGTTCCATTTGTTTATCTCTGTTTCCACTTGGTTGATCCACAACGTGTCATCTTTGAAGATACCTTTAGCTTCAATACTGTGAAGGGTTTTGCCAACCTTGTCTTCAATGTACCTTATGATTTGTGGTCTGATGTTGAGGTATTAAATCCATTTTGATCTGACTTTTGTGCATCATGTTAGGTCGAGGTCTATCCCATTCTTTTGCATGTGGTTGTCCAGTTATGCCAGCACCTTTTGTTGAAGAGGCTTTCCTTGCTCCACTTTACATTTCTTGCTCCCTTATCATACATTTGGGAGATTGAAAGATCATACATTTGGGGTTGTGTGTAGGGATATTCCACCCTGTTCCATTGGTCCACGGCTCTGCCTTCGTTTCAGTACCATGCTGTTTTAATTGTTACCGCTTTGTAGTAGAGTTTAAGGTTGGGGAGGGTGATGCCTCCCATCATCTTTTCCCCAAGAATTGCTTTAGCTATTCGTGGGAGTTTGTTGTTCCATATAAATTTCAGGATTTCTTGATCCATTTCTTTGAAGAATTTCATGGGTATCCTTATAGGGATTGCACTGAATCTGTACAATGCTTTGGGGAGTATTGCCATTTTTACAATGTTGATTCTCCCTATCCGTGAGCAGGGGATATGTTTCCATTTCCTCGTGTCCTCTTTTATTTCCTGGAGCAGTGTTTTATAATTTTCTTTGTAGAGGTCCTTTACTTCCTTAGTTAAGCTGATTCCAAGGTACTTGATTTTCTGGGGCACAATTGTGAATGGGATTGCTTTTTTCATGTCGCTTTCCTCTGTCTCATTATTTGCATATATGCAAATAGGAAGGCCATGGACTTTTGGGTATTGATTTTATAGCCTGTGACTTCACTGTATAAGTCTATAGTTTTGAAGAGTTTCTTGGTAGAGGGTTTAGGATTCTCTAGATATAGAATCATGTCATCTGCAAATAGTGAGAGTTTGATTTCTTCCTTTCCTATCTGAATGCCCTTAATATCTTTTTCTTGCCTAACCGCTATTGCAAATACTTCCAGTACTATATTGAACTGAAGTGGTGAGTGGGCATCCTTGTCTTGTCCCTGATCTTAGAGGAAAGACCCTTAGTTTTTCCCAATTGAGGATAATGCTTGCCATGGGTTTGTAGTAGATGGCTTTGACTATCTTGAGGAAAGTTCCTTCAAAATCCATTTTGGTGAGAGTTTTCATCATAAATGGGTGTTGGATCTTGTCAAATGCTTCTCTGCATCTATTGATATGATCATATGGTTTTATCTTTACTTTTTTTGATATGATGGATTATGTTGATTGACTTTGGAACAATTTCTTCAAGGGAAGTATTTCTGAGTTTTAGACTTTTTTTTTTAGCAGACTATTACTAACTGTAGGTTAAACCCTGGTGCAAGAAAACATATACTTTCTCTTAACAAAAATAATTTTTTAACATTAGGGATAATGTTTATCTAATAGGTCACCTTGACCATTAACAGGAAAGAGGGGGAAAAAAACAGGTTTTATGGGATTTAGAGCCATATTCAGTTTTGAAGTTCCTTAGAGAGAAAGGGGCTGGAGCGGTAGCACAGCGGGTAGGGCGTTTGCCTTGCACTTGGCCAACCCAGGTTCGATTCCTCCATCTCTCTCAGAGAGCCCGGCAAGCTACCGAGAGTATCCCACCCGCATGGCAGAGCCTGGCAAGCTGCCCATGGTGTATTCGATATGCCAAAAACAGTAACAGTAATTCTCAAAATGGAGATGTTACTGGTTCCTGCTCGAGCAAATCGATGAGCAATGGGATGACAGTGACAGTGACAGATAGAAAGAATACAGAATTATAGATCTGGAAATTAATATTTAAGACAAGAAGACAAGTTCTTAAGAAGATGCACATCCTAAAAGTTGATATAGCAAACATAGTGATTTTTATATCAGTGTTGATATAATGCATTCAGGAAAGAACAAAGGCCATCCTTTTTCTATATTTGAAAAAAAAAAAGCTCTATCAAGAGAGGGAATGTATCCGCTCTTAGTATGTAATGAAAATAGATCATAAAACCTCAAAACAAAAGAGCATTCATATTTTTAAATCCTAAAACCAACAATAGCCTCTAACAATTTTTTTCTGCCTTTAAACCTCTAATGAGTTCATGCCAACAGACTCCCATTCCAGTTCCCTCAGGCTGATGTGAGCCTACAGTTTGCCCTGGCACTGCATGTAGAACAGGTTTCAGGCTCAGTGTGCTGTGTGCAGTTACCCTGCCAGGGAGGCCTAACCTGCCTGGGATCTTCCCGATGGGCCCACAGAGCTTTCAGGCAAGGCTGTGCACGGCTCTGGGCTCTGGTTCAAAGAATTATCATTCATTAGAGAAGCATCACCTCCACACAAGCCACTGTATGGAGAAAGAAGAGACACTGGTCTTAAGAGGTTTTCTTTTTGGTTTGGGGATACATATAAATACTCTTCCAGTAAATATTTATATGTATCCCCAAACCAAAGGGCTACTCTCCACCCTGTTCTCAGATACATATAAATACTGGGAGAGCATTTATATGTATCCTTCCCACAGGGCTAGTCTCCACCCTGTGCTCAGGGGTATGTGGAGGGCCACATGGGGCCAGAATCACCCTGGAGCCCCTGCTTGTCTGCGCATGCTCGACCCTTTCTGCTCCCTCCTGGCCCTTCTGAATCCACATGCAGCCAGTGGGGAGAGTGTAGTTCCACTTGAATGACTGTGCAGCGCTGCTATTGCTGACCACAATACACACACGCACACGCACACTCATGGACACCATCCTTCCCACAGTTTCTGTAATCCACCTAAAGGGGCTTCATTCATCCTCTCAGTTACTCATGCCCAAATCCCTGGGGCCATTTTGTATTCCTCTCCTTCATCTTTTTTTAGGGAGGGGTGGGGAGATTTCCTCCCCAGAAGTGCTCAGGGGGCCATTCCAGGAGTAAAATCCTGAATAACACAAGGTACTGTCCAAAAACCACACCCCATCTCCTCCCCCTCAAAAAAGGAGAAAGAGTCGGGGATAGTGTCTGCGTGCAATAGCACCAGGGAAGGCCAGGGTCTCCCCGAGTTGCAGGGGCTGATGAGGAGGTTGGGAGGGTGGGGGGCATCTGTAACCTGCCGGCGCAACCCTGGGTATGACCGCGGTGCGGCAGGCTGGAGGTCGGGAGCGGCAAGTACCTCCATGCTCCCCCGGGAACCCCAGGGCAGCCAGGGCAGTTGGGAGGCTTTAAGGGGGCAGGTCTGTAGTCCTGGGGGTTACTCGGAAAGAGGCTCACATGTACCAGTGGGTCTATTGAAAAAATATGAAGTTTTCTCAAAGTAGTAAGACATATCCAGCCTGTAATTCAGCCAGTCCACTCCTAGGGATCGATTCCAAATACAAAAATTCATCTGAATGCTGTGTGCACTCACACTCACGGCAGCGGGTGCTTTTCACAGTAGTCAGGATCTGGAAGCAAGGCAAATGCCCCAAACAGATGAGTGGATAAAGATGGAACAGATATGCCTGTGGGATCTTATTTGGTGCTAAGAAAAGACAAGGGTATAGAATAGAATAGAATAGAATAGAATAGAATAGAATAGAATAGAATAGAATAGAATAGAATAGAATAGAATAGAATAGAATAGAATTCTATATGCCCAAAACAGTAACGGTAGGTCTCACTCCCCTGACCCTGAAAGAGCCTCCAATCATTGCGAAAGACGAAGGAGAAGCAGCTAAATTCTCAGGGCTGGGAGGAATAGAGACATTACTGGTGCCCACTCGAGTAAATTGAGGAACAACGGGATGACAGTGATACAGTGACAGCGAAGAAAAGATAAAATTTTGTGATTTGCCGCAGCACTGTTTACAATAGCCAGAATCTGGAAAAAACCCGATTGCCCTAGAACAGATGACTGGTTGAAGAAACTCTGGTACATCTATACAATGGAATACTATGCAGCTGTTAGAAAAAATGAGGTCATAAAGTTTGCATATAAGTGGATCAGCATGGAAAGTATCATGCTAAGTGAAATGAGTCAGAAAGAGAGAGACAGACATAGAAAGATTGCACTCATCTGTGGAATATAGAATAATAGACTATAAGACTAACACCCAAGAATAGTAGAAATAAGTACCAGGAGGTTGTCTCCATGGCGTGGAGGCTGGTCTCTCATTCTGGGCAACTCAGAGAAGGGAACACCAAGTAAAATGTGGTCGGAGGTCATGTGGGGGAAGGGTGATGCGTGCCGAATGTAGACTAGAGACTGAACACAATGGCCACTCAACACCTTTATTGCAAACCACAACATCTAATCAGAGAGAGAGAACACAAGGGAATACCCTGCCATAGTGGCAGTGTGGGGTGGGGGGAGATGGGACTGGGGAGGGTGGGAGGGATGTTGGGTTTACTGGTGGTGGAGAATGGGCACTGGTGAAGGGATGGGTTCTCGAACTTTGTATGGGGGAAACATGAGCACAAAAATGTATAAATCTGTAACTGTACCCTCACATTGACTCACTAATTAAAAATAAACTATTAAAAATTGTGATTTGCTAAAGCTTCCAAAATAAGTCATGAGGAGAAAGAAAAATAAGGATGATCATACTCACCTGTGGGATAAAGAAAGCAAGAGAACAAAGGCAAAGAAAACAAACATTTAGACTCTGATCACAGAGCTGAGTTGTCAGAGGGGAGGAGGATGCAGACCCCAAAAGAGGAGTCTGGGGGGTGCTGGGAGGCTCTTGGTACCTAGAGAAGCAAGTGAGGCATTTAGAAGATGTATTCAGTTGTATTCCTAAACCACATAGTGCTGAAAAACAAGAAGACCTCAATAAGGGAAAAGAATGAAGAAACTTCATAAAAGTGGGGGAAAAATTAATTAATGGTGGGGACAGGCATGGGATCAGCTGGTTTATGGGCAGCTTGAATCAAGAATGATGTTTGGGTTTGTCCCAAATTTCCCCCTGGGGGTCCAGACATAAACCCATGGATTTTCTTTTCTCTTGGGTCTTGGTCCTCTCTGTTGTGTTTTTGTTAGCAGTGGGGTGACATACCTTCGGGAGGATGTCATGGGGGTGAGGAGCTTGTGTTCACTCCTGGCTTCTAACATGAGTCCAAGGATGTTCACCCCAAGAGATAAAAAATGTTGCAGTTTAGCCCAGCTGGGTTTTCCCATCCCTTTTACCCCCAGACCTGCCTCCTAGACCTGTCTGTCCTTTGCTGTGGGGGTGTGGGGCCCCTGAGAATGGAGGTGAAGTCAAGTGTGTGGCCTCAAAGTAGGAGGCCAGAATCCTCACTGTAGGTGGCAGAACAACCTGGAAAGTAGTTTCCTACTCTTGATTTAATTTATTTAGTTTTGGATCAACACAGCAAGGCCACAGTACTGAATAGTTTATTGCCCTATGAATCTTGCCTCCGCTGGGGAGCAAGGGAGGGGGCATGTTTGAAGAGACTCTTGAACCCTTGACTATTGGTGTATGAAAAGTTGTACTTGGGCAGCAAGAGTTATACTGTGGATGCCACAAAGAGACAAAGAATGGAGGCAGATTCACAGGTGCTCCATGAGACACACCAAGTTTCTATAGTCAAATTAAATGAGGGAAATCTAGTTGAACCCCAAGCAGGCAGATCTAAGCCGGGACTTACGGTAGCGCAGCTCCCAGAGAGATACACGACCAGAGAGACTCTCCCACAGAGATACTCGACCACGGGCTTTTCCCACAGAGATACACAACCCACAGAGCCCTGTGGCCTAACTGAGGCAGTGCAGAGGAAGTTCTCACACATGCCAGGCAGGCGACATAGATTTAAGGCAGCTTTTCAGGAACGTGCCTCATCTGGGAAGGAAAGTTGACAGAGTCCTGTTGTGTGGGTTAATAATTGGTCCCAGAGAGAAGGACAAACTTCTCGACATGACCACCACGCCCAAGCAGAGCTGTTTCCCACAGAGACCTGGTTCTGGAGTCATCCATTTCCCAGGCACGAAAAGACTGCTTCCCAGGGCTACCATTAGTGATTACCAGAAGCCTCTCATCCCACAATGCCACAGCATGGGTCACTGACTGCTGGCGCCCACTTGTGATTCTGTGGCTTCTGCTTCTGTCTTGATTGTGGGTGAACAGCTGGATTGAATTTGGTGGGGATAGGAGATGTGTGGAAGGTTCTGGAACATCACTGGGCTCTGCTATATCTGGCACCAGTGAAGCACGCTTATGGGGCATAGGGTCTTATGGAAAATTGCAGGAGTCCCTGGAGGAAGTGGGTGAATCTCTGTGAAATACCTGGTGCTCCCAGTCCAAGTCCCTCGGGGGTACAAGAGGAGCTGCCCACCCAGGCTTGTCCCATGCTTTCCTGTGAGAGCCACCACCTCCCCCAGTGTGTGGGGAGGATGGAGTCTGGGGTCTGGGGTTCTCGTTGCCACCAGCTGATGACACAAACCAGGTCACTGGGCTTCCCCCGGTCATGTCCTGAAGGATGGCCTCTGCAGAGGCCAGGCTCAAGGCTGCTCTTTAGCCCTGAGTGCCCATCACCAGCGATACACAAAGGACTTCCAAACATTTCCTTGTTGTTATTTTTCAAGTCATAAACTTCCTTGAGTCCTTTGCTCTCATCAGAGTGGGCAGATCAGGCCGTGGCAGAGAGGATTCCCAGGTAGATTCAGGTCCCCTGCGGTGGATTCAGAGCCACAAGCAGCAGGAACAATCATGCAGTCTCTCAGTCTACAATCTGGCAGCCTTGGGCTATGTTTGTTCTGTTCTAGAATGTTCCATGTATGTTTGTGCTACCATGCTCCACATGGCCCAGATTTCCTGCTGCACACTTGGAGGCCAGCTTGTGTGCAAGAGGAGGTAGGTAAAGCTCTGACAAGGTACAGCTATCCTGGAGTGTTTCCTGTGAACCATCAGCTCCCACGGCTGCTCCTGGCCAGGTCGTGTGTTGGGAGGGGCAGGCTGCTGTCTTTGTGTCCACAAGGCACCTCTGCTCAGGTTCCCGCCTGGTCAGACACGTGTGATCAGTAGCCTCACAGGAGAGGCAGCAATGCACAGTCAAGTACCATTGGACAATTTGGGTATAAAGCCTGGTTACAAATCCATGTATAACTTCTGAGTCCTCCGACACTTCTATTGTCCCTTGATATATAAGTTGGAGGTTGGTGGCAGGACCCCTCACAGAGGGCCACGTCCCTTGGAGTCCATCCTTGGGCTCTGCATCTATGGGTTGAAGCAGTTGAAGCAGTTATGGGTTGAATTCAAAACTCTAAAGTCCAAGAATAGGAAAAACTCCATGTGTGAATGCACTGGGGGTGCGGATCACGCTGTCCAGTCAGCTACAGAGTGGAGAATGCCCATCTCTACCACCACCTAGGAGTTCTGATCCCTGGACCACCTGTTAGAAAGGTTTCCACTACCTTCTCAGAGCCTCTGTTTCTCTTCCTGTGAAATGGGGATGTGGCTCTTAGCTTTGGTCTCCAGGTCCAAGAGCACAGTTCAGGGAGGTATGTGGCAAGTGCTGGAGTAAGAAGCTGTTGAAGATTTGTCTCTGTTGCTCTCATTTGGCTGTTAGTTTGCTTGGTGGGCCTCGGGGAAGGGGCCACCTTGTGGGGGAGGGGAGGCAGGGGAGGTCATGAGGGTGCATGCTGTGGCAGGCTGGTCAAGAGCTGATGTCAGAAGTAGGGTGGTGACAGGCAGAGTGGGCCTGGGGAGGGCCCTACGTGGACCAGCTCAACCCAGCTCATTTCTGCTCCTGCCTCTGCATGTCCTCGCTGTCTTTGCCCTTACCCGGCAGAACATAATCTCTGCACCCCGGCTTCAAAACTGATCCCCACACCATGTTTATCATCTCCCCTAACAAGCTGCTCAGTGAATAAGCAGACAGACATATCGTAAATGCCAGGCGTTTCCTCCCTGCCTGGCTTGGATTCCAGGACAATGCATTTATCACCATTGCATCACATAGAGCTGAAAAATAGGAAATAGCCTGATTAGAGGGGGCCTAGGGCCAGGCTCCCCCACATCCTGTTTCCAGCAGGGCTGGCCCGCTCCCATCTGTACACCACCCTCTCCTACCTTCCAAAAACACCTGAGAGAAACTTCCCCGTCCTGAGTGGAGATGTTGGTCCTTCCTCTATGACAAGAGAACAGGACACTACAATGGGATTCTGTGACCCCCAACTTCCTTCCTTGCCAATGGCATGCCCACCCCCAACAAGGTTCTGGCCAGCATGTTTGTCTTTTGTCTCATAAATTCGTCTTTTGGTTTCAGTTTTCTCTTAAATCCCTACAGGGCACAGGGAGACCCAAGCAAGCCAGGAATTACAGACTCTTTCGGCAACACCAGTTGTCACAAAAGGCTTGACTAAAATGCTTTCACATGTTGTGTGGTGTCACTTACATAAAACATCTAAAACAAGGAAATCTAAAGGGAAAAGTAGGTTGGTGGCTATTGAGAGGTGGAGAGCCGTGGAGGGGAATGGAGAGAGACTGGAGTCAGCTCTAGGAGCTCCTGAAGATGCTCTAAAATTGATCTTGGTGGGCTGGGGATAATGTTGTCTTGCATGCATGAAGCCCTGGGTTTGACTACCAGAACCACAATAAGATAAAATAAATGTAAAATAAGATTGTGATGGGCTGAAGGTCTAGTACAGTGGGGAAAGGTGTTTGCCTGGCATGTGACACCAAGATTCAATCCCTGGTATCTCTTAATCATCTCCAAGGATTCATCTCTGAGCACAGAACTAGGAGTGAGCCCTGAGAACTGTCAGTTGTGACCCCAAAACAAGCATAAATAAATAAAATAAAATTGTGGTGATGGTACACAACTCTGATATATTAAAAACCATTATCTATGTAATTTAAATCATTATTTGTATGGTAAAAAAATTATATACCAATGAACCTATTAATCCCACACACACAAGGCACAGTGACTCTCATATTTGTGAAGAAAAATTACATACAATCACATACACCCCAATAGAAAAATATCAAGGTTCCATAGCATGACAAGCAGTCTTTTTCTTTTCTGGTTTTGGGTCACCCCAGAGGTTCTCAGGGCTTACTCCTGGCTCTGTGCTCAGGTACAAGTCATAATCAGGACCATTATAGGGTGCAGAGATCAAACCCGGGTTGACAACACACAAAGCAAGGGCTCTGCCCCAGTACTATTGCTCCAGCCCCAAGCAGTCTGATTCTTGAATTTATTCTGAACAGAACTTCTGGCCAAGTGGGGGAATGAGGTGAAAGACAGAGTCAATAATACAAGGGTTAAGGCTCTTGCCTTATAAGTGACTGATCCTGGTTCCATCCCTGGAACCACATATGGTCCCTGAGTACCAACAGGAGTGTTCCATGAGCAGAAATCCAGGAGTAAGTCCTGAGAAAGCCAAACAAAATGAAAACAGAAACAAGCCAAATAACTAGCAATAGCTAATCATTGCTGAGAGAATCTATGAACCAGGAACTATAGATACAGATGATATATAGATACAGCTAGAAATAAAGATATGGAGATACCAAAAGCTTTTCCTACTTATTTCATATGTGCATATACACATGTATAATTAATAATCTTCCTGAGGAAGATACTTTCATAAACCACAGTGTACAGAGAAGATAAATTGAGTTCTTGAGAGTTGCGGTAACTTGTGCATGGTTGCAGGAGCTATAGGAATATATGAGCACACAGGCAGCCTGTTCCGAGCCACACAACCAACCCTGCAGTTGGGGCTGGAGACAAGGGTGGCCTGGCAAGTGGGAGCATCCTGACCGTGTGATCCCAGAGAAGGTGAGAAACTAGTTCTATGACAGAGGCCTGCAGAAGAGTCACATGACCTGAGCAATCTATGGTTATGAGTCAACTTAGTTCTTGGACACGGCATAGTTTCAAGCTCGGTGCATTCCAAGGTGTGGAGTAAGAGGCTGAACAGGAAACATGGGGGCTGGACCTGAGCAATGATGAACAGCTACTCAGCATCCCAGATTGGGAAATGATTCAGGCCTCCAAAGCTCAGATTTCTCTCCATTCTAGAGGTATGTACATGCCAAGCCCCTATCCCAGAGGGAAAGCTAAGGAAAACTCTCATTTACCAACCATATAGGAAAACAAACCATGCAAGAACCAGGACTCTGAAGAATAAAATGACTTCTACCAGAGGCTCCCCAAATTTTCCAACCTCAAAGGCAGTTTCGTCTAATATTCCTGAAGATGCTATCCTTACTGTTACATCTTAATGACTACACTAATTTAGTTGCAACATGGACACTAAACAGAGGGATTGGAAATTGTCAATTAGAATTTCAGTCAATTGATCAGAAACTGAACCCAACATTCTGCTGCCTGCAAGAAACACATCTGAATAGCCAGAATAAACACAGACTCAAAGTCAAAGGATGGAAAACAATCCGGCAAGCAAACAACTCCCTCAAAAAAGCTGGGGTGGGGTGGCTTTACTAGTATCAGACAACATAGACTTCAGGTTGAAAAAGGTTAGAAAGGATAGTGAAGGCCATTTTTTATTAATCACGGGATATGTACAGCAGGAAGAAATCACACTCCTAAACGTGTACGCACCCAATGAGGGACCAGCTAAATACCTACAACAGCTGCTAACAGTCCTTAAGAAGGACATTGTGAGCAACACGATAGTAGTTGGAGACTTTAACACCACCCTATCACCTCTGGACAGATCAAAAGTATTAAAACTCACCAAGGAAATACTTGCTTTGAAGGAAAAACGAGGAGAGGGCTAATAGATCTATAGAGGGCTTTATGTCCCCCAAAAAAAGGAATACACATTCTTTTCCAGTGCACATGGAACACAACATATCTCAACAGAATCAACAAGATAGACATTGTACCAGCTATCTTTTAGACCATAATGCACTGAAGATAGAAGTTAATCATGGACAGATGCAAAAAACCAAATCAAACACCAAGAAATTAAACAGCTCTGTGTTGAACAATGAGTGGGTCAGGAAGGAAATCAAGGAGGAAATCAAAAGGTACCTGGAAACAAATGAGAATGAAGACACGAGCTACCAGAACCTATGGGACGCAGCTAAAGCCGTATTAAGGGGAAAATTTATAGCTCTGCAAGCATATCTCAGGAAGGAAGAAAGGGCCCACATAAATAACTTGATCTCACAGCTCAAGACCTTAGAAAAGGACCAACAAAAGGAGCCCAAACCAGGCAGAAGGAAAGAGATAATAAAACTTAGAGCAGGAATTAACGACATGGAAACCCAAAAGACAATCCGAAAGATCAATAAAATCAAGAGCTGGTTCTTCAAGAAAATAAACAAGATTGATAAACCACTAGCAAGACTCACAAAGAAAGAGCGAGAGAGAACACTTATAAGCCGAATCAGAAATTAAAAAGGGGACATCACAACAGAAAACAAAGAAATTCAAAAGATCGTCAGAGACTACTTTGAAAATCCGTATGCCACGAAACAAGAGAACCTAGAAGAAATGGATAAATTCCTGGATTCCTGTAGTCTCCCAAGGCTGAACCAAGAAGACCTGGAGTACCTGAATAGTCCTATTAACATCAAGGAAATTGAAACGGTAATCAAAAGTCTTCCCAAAAACAAAAGCCCTGGTCCAGACGGATTCACTAGTGAATTCTTCCAAACATTTAAGGAGGGCCTATTGCCAGTTCTTCTCAAGCTTTTCCAGGAAACTGAAGAAACAGAAACCCTCCTAAACAGTATCTATGAGGCTCATATCTCCCTAATACCAAAAGCAAACAAAGACACTACAAAAAAAGAAAACTACAGGCCAATATCCCTGATGAACACAGATGTGAAGATTCTCAACAAAATATTAGCAAATAGAATTCAACAACTCATCAAAAAGATCATACACCACGACCATGTGGGATTCATCCCGGGGATGCAAGGATGGTTTAACATCCGGAAATCAATCAACATAATCCACCATATCAACAAAAGAAAAGATAAAAATCATATAATCATATCAATAGATGCAGAGAAAGCATTTGACAAGATCCAGCATCCGTTTATGATGAAAACACTAGCCAAAATGGGTATAGAAGGAACCTTCCTCAATATAGTCAAAACCATTTATCACAAGCCTATGGCAAGCATTGTCCTCAATGGGGAAAAACTAAGAGCCTTCCCTCTGAGAACAGGGACGAGACAAGGATGCCCACTCTCTCCACTTCTGTTCAATATAGTACTGGAAGTACTTGCAATAGCGATTAGGCAATAAAAAGACATTAAGGGCATTCAGGTAGGAAAGGAAGAAATCAAGCTCTCACTATTCGCAGATGATATGATACTATACTTAGAGAACCCTAAAACCTCTACCAAGAAACTCCTAGAAACAATAGACTCGTATAGTAAAGTTGCAGGCTATAAAATCAATACGAAAAGTCCATGGCTTTCCTATATGCAAATAATGAGAGAGGAGAAAGCGATATGATAAAAGCAATCCCGTTCACAATTGTGCCTCAAAAAATCAAGTACCGTTCTCAAACTTTGTATGAAGAAAACATGAGCACAAAAATGTATAAATCTGTAACTGTACCCACACGGTGATTCACTAATTAAAAAATAACTAAATTTTAAAAAAACCAAGTACCTCGGAATTAGCTTAACTAAGGGGGTAACAGACTTGTATAATGAAAACTACAAAACGCTACCTCAGGAAATGAAAAAGAACACGAGGAAATGGAAAGACATTCCCCTGTTCATGGATTGGAAGAATTAATATTGTCAAAATGGCAATACTCCCCAAAGCATTGTACAGATTCAATGCGATCCCTATAGGGATATCCTTGACATTCTTTTTTTTTAATTTTTTAATAGTTTATTTTTAATTAGTGAATCAACGTGAGTGTACAGTTACAGATTTATACATTTTTGTGCTCATGTTTCCCCCATACAGAGTTCGATAACCCATCCCTTCACCAGTGCCCATTCCCCACCACCAGTAAGCCCAGGGTCCCTCCCACCCTCCCCAGTCCCGTCTCTACCCACCCCAAACTGCCACTATGGCAGGGTATTCCCTTTAGTTCTCTCTCTCTGATTAGGTGTTGTGGTTTGCAATAAAGGTGTTCAGTGGCCATTGTGTTCAGTATCTAGTCTACATTCGGCACGCGTCACTCCTCCCCTGCATGACATCCTACCACATTAAACTTGGTGCTCCCTTCTCTGAGTTGCCCAGAATGAGAGATCAGCCTCCAAGCCATGGAGTCAACCTCCTAGTACTTATTTCTACTATTCTTGGGTATTAGACTCCCAGTCTATTATTCTATATTCCACAGATGAGTGCAATCTTTCTATGTCTGTCTCTCTCTTTCTGACTCATTTCACTTAGCATGATACATTCCATGTTGATCCACTTATATGTAAACTTCATGACCTCATTTTTTCTAACAGCTGCATATTATTCCATTGTATAGATGTACCAAAGTTTCTTCAACCAGTCATCTGTTCTAGGGCACTCGGGTTTTTTCCAGATTCTGGCTATTGTAAACAGTGCTGCGATGAACATATAAGTGCAGATGTCACTTCGACTATACTTTTTTGCTCCTCTGGGATATATTCCCAGCAGTGGTATTGCTGGGTCAAATAGGAGCTCTCAACCTCTAGTTTTTTGAGAATCGTCCATATTGTTTTCCAAAAGGGCTGAACTAGTCGGCATTCCCACCAGCAGTGTAGAAGGGTCCCTTTCTCCCCACATCCTCTCCAACAGCGATTGCTTTTGTTTTTTTGGATGTGTGCTAGCCTCTGTGGTGTGAGATGGTATCTCATGGTCGTTTTGATATGCATCTCTCTGATGATTAGTGATGCAGAGCACTTTTTCATGTGCCTTTTGACCATTCGTATCTCTTCCTTGGAAAAGTTTCTGTTCATTTCTTCGCCCCATTTTTTGATGGGGTTGCATGTTTTCTTCTTGTAGAGTTCAACCAGTGCTTTACATACCATTGATATCAACCCCTTATCTGATGGGTATTGTGTAAATATCCTTTCCCATTCTGTAGATAGTCTTTGTATTTTGGTCACTGTATCTTTTGCGGTGCAGAAGCCTTTTAGTTTAATGTAGTCGTCTTTGTTGATCTCTGTTTCTACTAGATTGCTTAGTTCCGTGTCATCTTTGAAGATACCTTTATCTTCAATATCGTGGAGGGTATTGCCGACCTTGTCTTCAATGTACCTTATGGTTTGTGGTCTGATGTTGAGGTCTTAAATCCATTTTGATCTGACTTTTGTGCATGGTGTCAGGTCGAGGTCTAAGCCCATTCTTTTACATGTGGTTGTCCAGTTGTGCCAGCACCATTTGTTAAAGAGGCTTTCCTTGCTCCACTTCACATCTCTTGCTCCCTTATCAAAGATTAGATGATCGTACATTTGAGGTTGTGTGTAGGGATATTCCACCCTATTCCATTGGTCTTCAGCTCTGCCTTTGTTCCAGTACCATGCTGTTTTCATTGTTACTGCTTTGTAGTAGAGTTTAAGGTTGGGGAGGGTGATGCCTCCCATCATCTTTTTCCCAAGAATTGTTTTAGCTATCCGTGGGTGTCTATTGTTCCATATAAATTTCAGGATTGCTTGATCCATTTCTTTGAAGAATGCCATGGGTATACTTATAGGGATCGCGTTAAATCTGTATAATGCTTTGGGGAGTATTGCCATTTTAACAATGTTTATTCTCCCTATCCATGAGCAGGGGATATGTTTCCATTTCCTCATGTCCTCTTTTATTTCATGGAGTAGCGTTTTATAGTTTTCTTTGTAGAGGTCCTTTACTTCTTTAGTTAAGTTGATTCCAAGGTATTTGATTTTCTGGGGCACGAATGTGAACGGGATTGCTTTTTTCATGTCCCTTTCCTCTGTTTCATTGTTTGCATATAGGAAGGCCATGGATTTTTGGGTATTGATTTTATAGCCTGCAACTTTACTGTACAGGTCAATTGTTTCTAAGAGTTTCTTACTAGAGCTTTTAGGCTTCTCTAGGTATAGTATCATATCGTCTGCCAATAGTGAGAGCTTGATTTCCTCCTTTCCAATCTGAATCCCCTTAATATCTTTTTCTTGCCTGATGGCTATTGCTAATACTTCCAGTACTATATTAAAGAGAAGTGGTGAGAGTGGGCATCCTTGTCTTGTCCCCGATCTTAGAGGAAAGGCCTTTAGTTTTTCTCCATTGATGATAATGCTTGCCATAGATTCGTGGTAGATGGCTTTGACTATCTTGAGAAAAGTTCCTCCAAAACCCATTTTGGTGAGATTTTTTATCATGAATGGGTGTTGGATCTTGTCAAATGCTTTCTCAGCATCTATTGATATGATCATATGGTTTTTATCTTTACTTTTGTTGATATGATGGATTATGTTGATTGATTTCCCAATGTTAAACCATCCTTGCATCCCCGGGATGAATCCCACTTGGTCATGGTGTATGATCTTTTTGATGAGTTGTTGGATTCTATTTGCAAGTATTTTGTTGAAGATCTTCGCATCGGTGTTCATCAAGGATATTGGTCTATAGTTTTCTTTGTTAGTGGTGTCTTTGTTTGCTTTTGGTATTAGGGAGATATGTGCCTCGTAGAAACTGTTCGGAAGGGTTCCTGTCTTTTCGATTTCCTGGAAAAGCTTGAGGAGAACTGGCAACAAGTCTTCTTTAAATGTTTGGAAGAATTCGCCAGTGAATCTGTCTGGACCTGGGCTTTTGTTTTTGGGGAGAGTTTTGATTACGGTTTCGATTTCCTTGATATTTATGGGCCTATTCAGGTATTTCACGTCTTCTTGGCTCAGTCTTGGGAGATTGTAGGAGTCAAGGAATTCATCCATTTCTTTTAGGTTCTCTTGTTTCGTGGCATACAGACTTTCAAAGTAGTCTCTGATGATCCTTTGAATCTCCTTGGTTTCTGTTGTGATGTCCCCCTTTTCATTTCTGATTCGGTTTATTAGGGTTTTCTCTCTTTCTTTCTTTGTGAGTCTTGCTAGCGGTTTATCAATTTATTTTCTCAAAGAACCAGCTCTTTGTTTCATTGATCTTTCGGATTGTTTTTCGGGTTTCCATATCATTAATTTCTGCTCTAAGTTTTATTATTTCTTTCCTTCGATCTGGTTTGGGTTCCTTTTGCTGGTCCTCTTCTAAGATCTTGAGCTGAGAAGTCAAGCAATCTGTATAGGCCTTTTCTTCTTTTCTGAGGAAGGCTTGCAGAGCTATAAATTTTCCCCTTAACACAGCTTTAGCTGCGTCCCATAGGTTCTGGTAGTTTGTGTCTTCGTTCTCATTTGTTTCAAGGTATCTCTTGATTTCTTCCTTAATTTCCTTCGTGACCCACTCGTTGTTCAATAGCGAGTTGTTTAATTTCCAAGTGTTTGATTTGGTTCTTCGCGTCTGTGCGTGATTAACTTCAATCTTCAGTGCATCATGGTCTGAAAAGATAGTTGATACAATTTCTATCTTCCCGATACTATTAAGGTATAATTTGTGGCCCAGAACGTGGTCTATTTTGGAAAACGTTCCATGTGCGCTGGAAAAGAATGTGTATTCTTTCTTTTGGGGGTGTATAGCCCTGTATAGGTCTATCAGTCCTGTCTCCTCCATTTCTTCCTTCAGAGCCATCGTTTTCTTGCTGAGTGTTGTTCTTGTCGATCTATCCAGAGGTGATAAGGCAGTGTTGAAGTCTCCAACTACTATCGTGGTGCTAGTTATGTCCTCCTTAAATTCTGTTAGGAGTTCTTTTAAGTATTTAGCTGGTTGTTCATTAGGTGCGTATACGTTTAAGAGTGTGATTTCTTCCTGTTGTACATATTCCTTGATGAATAGAAAATGCCCTTCGCTGTCCCTTCTGATCTTTTTCAGCTTGAAATCTATGCTATCGGATACTAGTATGGCCACCCCCGCTTTTTTTTTTTTGAGGGAGCTTTTTGCATGCAGGATTGTTTTCCATCCTTTGATTTTGAGTCTGTGTTTGTTCTAACTATTCAGATGTGTTTCTTGTAGGCAGCAGAAAGTTGGGTTTAGTTTCCGAATCCATTTTGCCACTCTGTGCCTCTTGATTGGTGCATTTAGACCGTTAACATTAAGGGAGATTATTATCATGGGATTTTGTGTCATTTTTCTGTAGGGTTTGTTGTTCTTGTAGGTTTTTTTCCTTGTCTTATAGTAGCCCTCTGAGTCCTTCTTTTAAATTTGGTCTTGAGTCTATTAAGTTCCTGAGCTGTTGCTTGTCCGTGAAATAGTGTATGGTTCCTTCAAGTTTAACTGAGAGTTAAGCCGGGTAGAGTATTCTTGGTGAGGCATTCATTTCATGAAGTTTTTTCACTATATCCCACCATTGTCTTCGGGCTTGAAGGGTTTCTTCTGATAGGTCTGCTGTGAATCTAAGGGGTGCTCCTTTGTATATGATCTCCTTCTTTGATCTTGCTGCTTGCAGTATTGTGTCTCTATCCACGGCATCCATCATTCTGACTATGATATGCCTTGGGGATTTTCTATTTGGGTCCCTTTTAGCTGGCACCCTTCGGACTCCTTGTATCTGGATGTCCGCATCTCTAGCTCTGGGAATTTTTTAGCAATGATGTCTTTAATGGTGTTTTTTTCTTTGGGATTGGTTCCGTGTGGTTCCGGCACTCCCATGATTCTTATGTTGTTTCTCCTGTGGTCATCCCCTAGAACTCTAATCGCTCTAGAGCCATTTTGAAGTCTTTTGCCATTATTTGTTGTTGCCTATATGCTTTGTGCAGCTCATCTTCAAGCTCACTGATTCTGTCTTCGGCTGTAGTCATTCTATAATTGAAGGCTCCTACGGAGTTTTTTATTTCATCTACTGATTCTTTTAGTTGTGTGACTTCTGTTCGTAGTTTTGAGATTTCTGCTCTCATTTCTTCCTGGATTATCTTGGTGGAGCGTTCCAATGCTGCATCCATATCCTCCCTTAATTTATTGGAAGTTCGTTCCATAGTTTCTTTGAGTTCGTGAACCATCCTCACAATTTCCTCTCTGAATTCTTTATCCGAGAGGAGGTTGTATTTCTGGGGAACCGCTGCTGAGGTTAATGAGATATTTTCTTGGATCTCTCCTGGTGGTGGGGATTTTCGCTGTTTCTTCATGTTGTTATGGGCTTTACTATCTGGTGGTCTCCTTAGCTTGGGAGGGGTCTCAACTGAGGATGTGGAGCTATGCTCTTTTGACAAAGGACTTTTCTGTGCAAGTTGATGTGTTCACTGACAGTTTTTGTGAAATTAGGGTAGGCTAGGTTAGTTGACTATTAACATATAGTGGCTTTGATGACGAGGGAATTCGTCAGAGTAGTGGGTTTTATCAGTTATGGCCAAAAGGTAATGCATGGAAAGGTAAAGAAATAACTGCGGCTGCGTTAGCGGCCGCCACTCGGAAAATAAGCCACGCCCACTTTTGAGGCCACGCCCCTACGGTGAGGACACGCCCCTAACCTGCAGAGTGGGGGGTGGTCAGGAAGGGACGGCGGCCCAAAGGTGCCAGGCAGGGGTGGAAGTGGTGGGGCAAGCCCCAAACTGCAGGCAGGGCGCGGGGAGGGGGCTTCTCCACGCTGGGCAGTGTCTTGGAGGGGATTTCCTAGTTACCTGCAGAGTGGGGGGTGGTCAGGAATGGACGGCAGTGGCCCAAAGGTGCCAGGCTGGGGTCGAGGTCTATCCTTGACATTCTTCAAAGAAATGGAGCAAGTGCTTTTGAAATTCATATGGAACAATAAGCCCCCACGAATAGCTAAAGCAATTCTCGGGGAAAAGAAAATGGGAGGAATCAACCTCCCCAACTTCAAACTCTACTACAAAGCGGTAGTCATTAAAACAGCATGGTACTGGAACAGAGGCAGAGCTGCAGACCAATGGAACAGGGTTGAACACTCTGACACACACACCCCAAATATATGATTATCTAATCTTTGATAAGGGAGCAAGAAATGTGAAGTGAAGCAAGGAAAGCATGTTTAACAAATTGTGCTGGCAAAACTGGACAGCTACATGCAAAAAAATGGGCTTAGATCTCCATCTATCACCATGTACAAAAGTCAGATCAAAATGGATTATAGACCTCAACATCAGACAAAAATCCCTAAGGTACACAACACCTAATCAGAGAGAGAGAACAAAAGGGAATTCCCTGCCATAGTGGCAGGGTGGGGTGGGGGGAGACGGGACTGGGGAGGGGGGGAGGGATGTTGGGTTTACGGGTGGTGGAGAATGGGCACTGGTGAAGGGATGGGTTATCGAACTTTGTATGGGGGAAGCATGAGCACAAAGATGTATGGATCTGTAACTGTACCCTCACGATGACTCTCTAATTAAAAATAAACTAATAAAAAAAATCCCTAAGGTACATTGAAGACAAGGTCCGAAAAACCCTCCACGACATTGAAGCCAACGGTATCTTCAAAGCTGACACACCACTGGCCAAGCACGTGAAAACAGAGATAAATAAATGGACTATCTCAAACTAAGAAGCTTCTGCACCTCAATAGAAACAGTGACCAAAGGAGCTGGAGCAATAGCACAGCAGGTAGGGCGTTTGCCTTGCACGCGGCCGACCCGGGTTCGATTCCCAGCGCCCCATATGGTCCCCTGAGCACCGCCAGGGATAATTTCTGAGTGCAGAGCCAGGAGTAACCCCTGTGCATCCCCGGGTGTGACCCAAAAAGAAAAGAAAAAAAAGAAACAGTGACCAAAATACGAAGACAATCTACAGAATGGGAAAGGATATTTACTCAGTACCCATCCAATAAAGGATTGATATCAAGGATATACAATGCACTGGTTGAACTCCACAAGAAGAAAATTGCCGACCCAATCAAAAAATGTGGTGATGAAATGAACAAACTTTTCCAAAGAAGAAATCTGAATGACTGAGAGGCACATGAGAAAATGTTCAACATCACTAATCATCAGGGAGATGCAGATCAAAACAACAATGAGATATCATCTCACACCACAGAGACAGGCCCACATCCCAAAAAACAAAAGCAACCATTGTTGGCGTGGATGTGGAGAGAAAGGGACTCTCCTTCACTGCTGGTGGGAATGCCGACTGGTTCAGCCCTTTTGGAAAACAATATGGACGATTCTCAAAAAACTAGAGGTTGAGCTTCCATTTGACCCAGCAATACCACTCCTGGGAATATATTCCAGAGAGGCAAAAGGTATAGTAGAAATGACATTTCTATGTTCACTGCAGCACTGTTTACAATAGCCACAATCTGGAAAAAACCAAAGTGCCCAAAAACAGATGACTGGTTAAAGAAACTTTGGTACATCTACACAATGGAATACTATTAGCTGTCAGAAAACATGAAGTCATGAAATTTGCATATAAGTGAATCAACATGAAAAGTATCATGTTGAGTGAAATGAGTCATAAAGAAAGAGACAGACATAGAAATATTGCACTCATATGTGGAATATAAAGTAGCAGAGAGGTACGAGCTTGCAATGATGCAATTTCTGGCAGATATTTCTCTGGACTTAGTTACTACAATACAGAAATCAAAAACTGTGCGGCCGCTAGTGTGGCTGCTCGACCTCATATCTCTTCATTCTCAGCAATGGAAAAGAAATTATCAAATGCTTCCTTTTCAGCAGGTCTGACTTTAGGGGGGAGAAACTCCAAACAATAATAGTGAGTTTTTTGTTGAAATATTGAATGTAATCAAAGTAAAGTGAAAGTAAAGTGAAATTTATCAGTTACACAGGCGGGGTGGGGGGCTGGGGAGGTCGGGGGGCGGGGGGGAGGTATACTGTGATTCTTGATGGCGGAATATGTGCACTGGTGAAGGGATGGGTGTTCGAGCATTGTATAACTGAGACTTAAACCTGAAAGCTTTGTAACTTTCCACATGGTGATTCAATAAAAGAATTGCGTCATCCCATTGCTCATCGACTTGTTCGAGCGGGCACCAGTAACATCTCTCATTGAGAGACCTATTGTTACTGTTTTTGGCATATCCAATACACACGGGTAGCTTGACAGGCTCTGCCGCGTGGGCTCGATACTCTCGGTAGCTTGCCGGGCTCTCCGAGAGGGGTGGAGGAATCAAACTCGGGTCGGCCACGTGAAAGGCGAACACCCAACCCTGTGTTATTGCTCCAGCCCCAATAAAAGAATTATTTTTTAAAAAAAAGGAATTTTAGTCCATTGAGATGACCAGTTTGGGCTAGCTAGATTTCCAGAAACCCCAATTTAAAAAAATAACCCAGAATATCTCATCAGCCAATTCAGCATATCTGAATTGATATGGAGTCACTTTTGGTCCAGCCTGTGAGAATCCTGCAGATCTGAGAACATCTGAACATTGTCTTTCCCTGTCCCCTGTGGCTGGTTGGTTTGGCTGGTTTATTGTGGACAGTGTGAAGGGTGGAGCAGGTTGTGGACTGCTGGCCCTGCAAGAGTCAGCTTAACTAACACCAAGTGGAAATTAAGACCTTTGAGGTGCATAAACACCTCTCTCCAACTATCCAGAGTCGTTTCAAGTCATACTTTTTCCCCATAGGCAATGCTAGAGTCTAGATTTGCAGTGCCTTATGAAATATGTTAGCCATTTTTGTAAGTTTTCATGTGTCTTTTAGCTAATAAATAAAAGTATTAGAGAGCGGAGGGAGAAAGGGAGGGTGAAGGTGTTTGGGTCTGTGAATGTGTTAACAGTTGAACATATTTAGAGGCAAGAAACTAAAGCCTCTTCTTCTAAAATCTCAGGGATAGGACGAATGGAGAGGTTACTGAGCCCACTCGAGAAATCAACAATCAACGGGATTTCGTGATTCGTGTGCTGTGATTCGTGTGAATTACAGGTCTTAGTGATGGAAAAAGAAGTAAGGTAACTAAATAAAAAGCTGCCCCCTGCTTGGAAAAAAAAAGAAAGAAACTAAAGCCTCTTGAATTTCCCTTGAATTATAAGTCAGCTGAAAAAAACAGAAGTGAAAATAAAAAGTAAAATAAAGCAGGTAAAATTTAGTACCACAATTTAATGTTCATTTTATAAACATAGGTTTATAACACAGTGTAGGTTTGGAGTAGAGCATTATAATCCACACTCTGTGGACACTGCATCATGATCATCACCAAGAGTCAGGTTTTACATAAAGGGAAAAAAGAACAGGAAAGTGGGAAGGATGGATCTACTTTAGATGATGAATGGGCAGGGAAAGCCTCTATGCGGAGATTGCATTAAACTGAGTGTTAACAGAAAGGCAACTGGTTGTTGAAATAAGAAATTTTTGGTAGCTCTGAAGAACTTGAACTTGTGGCTGGTAGATTAGGTTAAGTTTTAAAATGAGAAAGAGGGGCTGGAGTGATAGTACACGGGTAGGGCATTTGCCTTGCACGTGGCTGACCTGGATTCTATCCCTGGTATCCCATATGGTCCCCTGAGCACGCCAGGAGTAATTCCTGAGTGCAGAGCCAGGAGCAATCCCTGTGCATCACCAGGTGTGACCTATAAAGAAAAAAATGCAAAAGAGGGACTGGATTTATAGTACAGTAGACAGGTGCTTGCCTTGCACTCAGCATATGTGAGGTTGATCCCGGCATTCCATATGTTCTCGGGAGTCAGGAGTAATCCCGGAGCACAGAGTCAGGAGTAGGTCTGAGCACCTCTGAATGTGGGAAAAATAAAAAGAGAAGATGATTTAGTTGATAAGTCACAGGTAACAGAGAATGAAGTGCCGTGGGCTTGATACAGAGATTAAAGTTTATTCTTAGAGCCTGGAAGGTCATCAAATGGCCTCAACATGAAGAGAACGTTGGAAGATAAGACAAGAAGGGAGCTGAGTAGAAAACTCTCTAGCTGACTGACTACATAAAAAGTGATACTAGTTTTGTCTATAAAGGTGGTGTTAGCACAATGTTATAGACAGGCTCAAGATCACTCTCAATAGCAGCTACACTGAACTTGTATATGTTTTTTATAAATCAAGTTATTTTATTTTTATGATGGTACCATGAATTACAAAGTTATTCAGGTTGAGTTTCAGGAATAAAGTGTTCTGGTACCAGCTCCACCACTAGTTCAATGTCCCTCCACCAGTGTCCCAAGTTCCCGCCCTCGCTCAGGCCATCCCCTTGACAGGCACCTTTCTGAGTTTAGTTGTTGTGTCTCCTGCTTTCAGTGTTGTTGGCTCTATCATATATCTAATCTGCCAATTTACCTGAGGCCTCTATTCTGCCACTCTTACTTTCCATCTGCCTCTCCTTAATTTTCCCTTTCATTTCTTTCCTCTTTTGTCCTTCTTCCTGTATTCTAGGCTCAAGGGTGATCTAGGTATCCCTCCTATAATAGCATTCACTCATCCTCTTATTTTGTTCCACAGAGAAGTGAGAACATCCTGTGTGTGTCCTTCTTCTAACTTACTTCACTTAACCTGATTGTCCAGTTTCATCCAAGTTGCAGTGGATTGCATAATTTCATTTTATCCACTCCTCTGTCTCCGAACACCTAGGTGGATGCCAGGGCCTAGTTATTGCACTAAGTGCTGCAATTAATAATGATCCGCATATGTCCTTTTGATGTGTGTTTTTGTGTCCTTGGGATAGATACCTAGAAGTTGTATAGTTGGGTCATATGGCAACTCAAGTCTTAGTTTTCTCAGAGCTTTCCACACTGTTTTGATATGTACCTTCTCACTGGTGTAAGATAATATCCATTGTCATCTTGACATTGGTTTCCTTGATAATAAGTGATAATTGCACTTTTTCGTGTGCTTATTGGTTCTCCTCCTCCTCCTCTTCCTCCTTGTCCCTCAGCGGTGTTCAGGGGTTACTCCTGGCTCTGCAGTCAAGAATCACTCCTGGCAGTGCTCAGGGGACCATATAGGATGTCAAGTATCAGTTGAACCCAGGCTGACCATGTGCAAGGTTGTACTGTTGTACGTTCACTCCAGCCCCCTATCCATCTGTCTTCTTAAAATAAATATCTGTTCATTTCCTCTCATTAGTTTTTTTGGTTTTGATTCTTTGTTTGGGGCCGCACCCAGAGACTCTCAGTTGTGTAAACACACACACAAAAGAAGGAGGGAGAGGGCCATGCAGGGCACAAGGCACAGGACAGCGGTGCTGTCTCTCCCGCCACCCGCGTTCGGTAGTCTCCAGCCGCTTCCCCCACCCCGGGGAGGTTGATGGCGATGATGAGGCAAGCGAAGGAAGGAACGGAGCCAAGCTGGTTGGTCTCAGTTGCAGTTTATTCCAATCTCCTCTCTATGCACTCCCGTCTCTCTCTCTCTGCTTCTTCCTCCCCATGCCACTTCATTCTCCTTCTTGCTCTGGATCTGGATCTTGATCTAGCTTCTCCAGATCTGGCTCTGGGACTCGGCCCTGGGACCGGCCCCCAGCCCACTCAGAGCCTAGTTAAATCCCCAAGCATGAGGGGTTGGGGCTTACACATAGGTGTGGTCACAATCAATAGGGGTAAAGTTCTTTCCCTCAGGGGATGCTTCTTCTAGGCCAGATTCTCTTTCAGCAGGACACCCACCCAAGAGAGGAATCCCATGGGTGTGTTTCTCCTCTCCTTGTCCAACTAACATATAGGCATTCATAATATTAATCATTTTGTATGGACATAGCAAGAGATGCATTAAGCTTATAGAATTGCTCTCCTGGGGTCATCTCGATCTCAGACTATCGTGCTCAGGCCAGATTAATCTTTCCTATCCCTAGCAGGGTCCTAGTCTCGTCATTGCTTTTGGATCATGACATGACATGTCCATGACCAAGCTCTTAACATATAGTTAAGCATTAGGCACTTTGGCCAGGCCCATCTCGATGCCAGGGTAGCACATAACTCACCGCTTGCCCTGGGTCCATCCCGTCCCTCGTCGGGACCCTGCTTTTGGGGGTGCTAGGAAGTAAGGGCAGCTGAGGCTTAAGTCGAGAAAGTAGATGCCCGGGAGTGAATAATACTTGAAGCCAATTAAATCCCATGTTACCAAAGCATATTAACAACTGTCTTTCTTTGTCCATACAAAAAGGACATTGTTTTAAATTTAACTATTCAAAAGACATAAGGAGAGGAGAAAGGCAATATTAATTTACAAGTTCACTGTCCTAGCAAGGTCTGACCTTACAGATTAACAGAGTCTGATTAGGGGAAGAGCTGATTAACTGGTTGGGGAAGGGAGCATAGAAGTGATTACGGATAAACAAAGGAATGGGAGTGATTCGGGACTTGGTGGGCGTGACTGATATACCTAAGCTCCTAGTGGCAAGGGGAGCAGGACATACCAATGTAGTCTAGAATATTTAGAGATTATTACCAGATATGCCTAAACTCTTTGTGGCAAGGAAGAAAGGACAAACCAATGATATCCTACACTCAGTGGTTACTCTTGGCTCTGCACCCAGGAATCACTTCTGGCAATGTTCCAGGTACCAGATGGGAGTTAAGGATCAAACCTGGTTCAGTCATGTGCAGAGTAAGCACCCTACTCACTGTGCTATCTCTTCAGATCCTCTTCTTAGTTTTTGACAATGGTTTTGGATTTTTTTTATTGCTGTTGTTAATCTTTATGAGTACTTTATATACCTTGGATATCAACCCTTTATCTGATGTGTTGAGTGTAAATATTTTCTCTATTTAGTTTGGTGTCTTTTAGTTTTAGCCCATGTTTCTCTTTTCTGTGCAGAAACTCTTTGATGTAGTCCTATTTGATATAGTCCCATTTATTTATTTTTGTTTCTGTGGCTTTTGCCAATGGTCTCATTAAAAATACCTTTGAGATTCACAACCTTTCAGTATTCTGCCTACATTTTGCTCCATGTATTTTATGGATTCTAGTTCAATCTCAAAATCTTAGATCCACTCTAAATTGAATTTTATGTAAGGTGTGGGATATGGATTCAGCTTTATATTTTTACATATGGTTATCCAATTTTCCAAATATTACTTACTGAGGAAGTTATCTTTATTCCATTTCATGTACACAGTTCCTTTGTCAAAAATAAGTTAACCGTAGATCTGGTGACTGGTCTCTTAAGTATAAGGTATGTATAAGGTATAAGGTATAAGGTATGTATAAGGTATAAGGTATGTATAAGGTATGTATAAGGTATAAGGTATGTATAAGAGATTTTCCTCTAATGGTGATAAAACTAATGTGATTTTTTTTTAATTCGGCTTTTCATCCATCATCATACAACTGATGAATTTTCTCTCCCCCTTCCTTTTTACAGCTGTCGGAGATTGAACCCAAGGCAAGTGCTTGAATTGAATGCAAGATAAGTGCTATATGCTGAGCTACATCCTCACCTTCCTTTGCCCATTTTAATCAGCTACTATCCCCATTTTGACAACATAAGCTAATTTTTATGAATAAACTTAGGTAGGATAAAACTTTTATATATAATTTTATGATTTTAGAGATTAAGTGTTTCAAACTAAACCATTAGATTTCAAGCCATCTTTCATTTTATCAGAATTACTGCAGGTCATAAATGTTTTGGTCAAATGCTTTAACAATTCCATTTAGAAGCAAAAATAAAAATGGAGGTGACATGTAAATACATCCAGACACAAAAAGGAGCCTGTTCGCTTTAATTAAAATTTCAGACAACTGTGCTAGTCCTATTTTATTTATTCACTTTTTTGGGAGGGTGTCATTCTTGTTGGTAATCAGGGCTTACCCCGGCTCTGTACTCAGGGATAATTCCTGGGGGCTCTCGAGGGACCATATATGATGCCAAGGATTAAACTGGAATCAGCCAATCTCATGATTTTCCTTTTGTAGAGGTCACAAAAGAAAGTAACTCAGGTAAAGATAAATATATTACTTATCTTCTGTAGCTCCTTGGCCCTAATCAGCCCTTTCAATTTCTTGCTTCAGATCCACTGTTTGAATTTAGTGAGGTTTTTGAAATTCAGTTCCTAGTGACCATTGTCCACTAAAATGTGCAGCTATTTTGGTTATCAAGACTTCCTTTTCATAACTACATTACAAGAAGACCTAGCTGCCTGAGCACATAGAGTTATGGGGCAGACATCAAAAAATAAAAACCTCTTGTCTTAGATTCACAAGACAAACTCCCAAATCATGGCCTATAACATATTACACAAACAAAGACTGGCACACAGATACAGCATCAGCTGCCCTGTCTTGAAGGCCCTAGAGATTCTGGGGTATATAGGAGAACTCGTGAGACATTTCGAGCTAGTGACTCCCGGGTCCCTCCCATTGTTAGCTGGGCTCCAGATGCCCCAGTGCTGTGGTCTCAGCCACTCTCAGTAATCTACCAGGCTAAGTTTAGACGGTAGCAAACCCAGCAGCTATTGTCTACCCTGCTTGGGAATTGAAAACCAGAAGACACAGGCAGTGAGCAGCAGAGAGAAACAAATAGGGAACTTTTAGGGTTCCTGTTGGTGTCTAAGTCCTTGGTTCACCTGTTTAGAACAAATCCCACCACCACCGATCACAGGAACCCCAAATTCCCTCGGCCTTCACTCTTGTCAGAGGCAGGGAATACCTTAGTTAGCCTAGAGACAGGGTCTTAGGTTTCTGTCAACTCAGAAAAAGATCGTTTGAACCACCAGGATGATATCAACCTTCCTCTGTGGTGTTTATTTCAATCTCATGTAAAGCAAAGGAAATAGTTTCTATACATACAAATAAGTATATTGTGTAAATGTGACAGATGGATGTAAACACATGTAAACAAGCTGTTAAACATAATGCAAGATTATGTGAAGAGTATGCATAAAAATTCAAATATAGTAACCCAAATAGAAAAGAAAAAGAAGAAATTCCTAGGAGCCAGAGCTATAGTCCGGAGGGTAAGGCCCTTGCCTTGCACATAGTAGACCCAGGCACTGTATAGGGTCCCCAAGATTGATCTCTGGTGCAGAGTCAGAAAGCCCAGAGCACTATGGGGTGTTGGTCAAAAATAGTAACAATAAAAAGAAGAATTACTATATTGATCTTTGGCTCCATGCCTTATTGAATCACTTACTTATACTAGATTATTTTATATATCATGTTTGTCTTTGATTAGAGCAGTATTTATGAAAGACAGTAATTTGAATTCTACATTGCTGTTTTCTTTTTCTTCAAATATTATGTTAAATATTATGTTTATGATGCCAGCTGAGTTTTGTTCATAGTTGCTTTTTATCAGAGTGAAGATGATTACTTAGTTCTTCCAAAATTGCTAAGTTTGCATTCCAAGTGGGTGGATATTGACTATGTTGAAGTCTCTTTTTGTATGCAACTGTGGGAACATATAATTGTTCTAGCAGGGATGAATTATGTGGATAGATACTTCGCAGGGCTATGAGAAGACTCACTTTGTCTTGATTGACATAGAGATAAGCTCAACATGGAAGGTTTAAAAGCACAGGATATGTTTTTTCTTGGTGTTGTCTTGGTGATTTTTAAACTTATTACTTCTATATTTTTATATTGGACTCAAACATGAGTTTATAAATGTCAAAATTAAGTTTAAATTTTTTTAAATAATTTGAACAGATTGATCAAAGCAAAAGATGTTATTGTAGAAAAGGCAGTTACGTTGCAAGTTCCCAGAAAATGTGTGTGAACATCTGTTCTTTAAAAACATGCTGGGGGACAGGAGGACTGGAGCACTAGTACAGCAAGTAAGATATTTGCCTTGCACACTGCCAGCCTGTTTAGATCTCCAGTACCCCATGTGATCCCCAGAACACTGCCAGAAGTAATTCCTGAGTGCAGAATCAGGAGCAAGCCCTGAGCATTGCCAGGTGTGGCCCCCAAGCCAAAATAATAATAATAACTAGACAAAATTTAAAAATAAAAAGATGTTGGTGGGGTGAGAGGTATCTTTCCATTTGCCTCTGGACCCATCAGTCTGGTCTGTGCCCTTGTCCTGGGCATTATAAGTCTCTCTGGCTTGTCCTTGCTGTGTCTCTCCAGGTTCATCTTCAAGGTGAAGGATTCACCTTCAAGGGCATCCCTATCATGAGGTAACTCAGGAAAGAGTTTTCTTAGATGTGGGTCAAGGGGGTTCACAGCTATGCCCCCGCCACCACCACCACTCTCACTTCCAGAGAGCAGAGGTATGACACCAGGTTGTCCCACGCCTCAAGAAAGAAGGGACAGAGGGATGCACAGCACCTCTCATAGCCTGTAGGAGGTGCTGAGCACAGATCTCCTGTCATCTCTTCTGCACCACCACAGAGGACTCAAAGACTCTCCTGCAGCTCATTCCTCTATGCCCTGGAATCCCCTAGCTCTCCCCACCCCCCACCCTCGCCAAGCCTACCCCAACACCAGCTGGTCCCCCTGGCTCCATTTCGGCTCTCTCATAGCCCACACCAGTCCAGCACTTTGCTCTTGCCTGCCTTGCTCTAAGAGAGGCTGAGAGTGTCCTTGGCCATCTATCTGGGCCAATTCCTTACCACCCACCTCCCCTGTGCTGAGCAAATGTTCCATCCAGGTTCACCCCAGGGAAGAGGAACAGGACCAGAAAAGAATGCGCTGGAATGAAGACCCCAAGGCCATTATTTAAAGCACCAGGTGACCTGCAATCACTCTAAATTATGGGCCAGACCTGGCTCTTGCAAACACCCCCAGAGAACCAAGTCTGCCAGGCCACCTACCAGGTGTCTGCTGGGCACAGCGGGGATGCTTGCTGATGGGGTTCCTTCTGGGAAGAAGCTAAACCTCATCCCCAAAACCCCATGCTTTTGTGGAATGCAATGGAAGCTAAGGAGATGAGTTTGCAAAGGTGTTATTATTATTAAATCACAGTGAGTTACAAAGTTATTCATGATTGAGTTTAGACTGCAATGTTCTACCCAATCCCTTCACCAGTTTCCACTTCCCTCCACCAATGTCCCCAGTTTCTCTCCCACCCTCTCGCCCAGCACTGAAAAAATAAGAGAATAATTTGTATTTCTGTCTTGATTTAGCTTTCAATTTACTCATTATGAACTCATTGCTAACTTTCCCTCAAAGGCAGTCATCGAATGCCCAGAAGGACCAAACTCATTTGCTCCTCCATCAGTGGCATTTTTCTGGAGAGCACACCTACTCCCTGGCACTATCTTCCAGCTTTTATCCCAGGCTACCCCACAGCACCCTCCCTGATTCCCTCTGGTTCCTCTCTCTTGGACCCTGCCCTAATTTTAGAATGATGCTCCCAAAGTGGTGGCAGGAATGAACATTTCCCAGACTTTGCTCTAAGACTGCCTTGATTAATGATTTGGATGTGTCAAGATTCCAGGTGAGGCAAGCAGGGATATAGGAAAGGGCCCCATGGCAACGGAATTCCTAGGAAGTTATAGCCAACTAGCCCTGAGCCCTTCAGGACCCACCTGTGAGCACAGGAACTAAAGTAGGGTAAGGTGGGGTACCTGGCACCAACTCAGACCCAGAGAAGCCTGGACTTCCCAACCCCTGGCCCCCTGCAAGGGAAGCTCCAGTAGGAACAAAGGCCACAAAAGGAATTTCAAGGGCCATCAACCACTCCCAACTCTACCCCCATAATGGACTCTGACCTAGGTAGAATTCCCCCATAGGGCAGCTTGGGAAACCCTGTAGAAGCAATTTGATATGAGAGAGATAAATCAGTGGGAAAGGCACTTGCCTTGCGTGAAACCAACCAGGGTTCAATCCCTAGCACCCCACAGGGTTCCTGGAGCCCTGCTAGAGGAGAATCCCTGAACACAAGAGGAAGCCCTGAGCATCCTTGGGCATGGCCCCCAAACACAAATAAAAATAATAATAATAATCATAATAATAAATAATGTAAATACAAAAAATACAAACCTGGTTGTAGAGCTTCGGAGGTAGTAGGGTACTTGCCTAACCAGGGCTCAATTCCTGCTACCACCTGGTCCCTAAACATTGACAGGTGAACACTGGAGATCCCCAGACCCCCTGAGATACCCTGGGTATCCCCAGAACCACAGAAGCCAAGTCCCATAGAATCCTCCAGCCCTTGCATTGAGATATTGGCATGATTAGCCAGAAATCACCTGGTTGAAAGAAATGTTCTCTCAGCACTGAGTGCTGGCTACAGAGAAGGAAGAAACACTTGACAGAAACTGCCCTGTGGCCCTTCAGAATGATAAAGTTCTGGGCCACAGAGAAAGTACAGTAGGTAAGGAGCTTGCTTTGCATGCAGCCAAGTGGGGTTCAATCCCTGGCATCCCATAGCCTCCCCTGAGCCACAGATCCCTGAGGACCACCAGGTTGGCTCACCAACAAACAGAAAAAAACCAGAATGGTAAAGTTCTAAGTCACCAAGTGTGAAGTCCTTCCTCACTGCCTGGGAGAGCTTCCTGGGGCCAGTCCAGTAAGCCCGGAGCCAGACGTGGGCAGTGATGGGCGGTGGCCCCCGAGCTGGAGGGTGGAGGGGTACCACCACTCAGGCCCTTCCCCTGGGGCGTGGGCAGGAGCAACGGGGTTGCACTGGGGTGAACTGAATAGAATTTCACCACGGTGGAGTTAAAGATGCCAAGAGAAAACCAGAGGTGCCTTGGCTGCCTTCGCAAACAGCCTGCCTGACAAGAAGGGGGAGCTCGGGCGTGTCTGCGGGAAGAGCCAGAGGACAGCTGGCAAGCATGGCTGGGACCCAGACAGTCCTCCCACTGCAAGGCTGTGAGGAAGTAGGACCCGGGCCTGCCTCCCGGAGCCTCAGGGAGCCGGCTCCATGCTCCTGCGCCCTCCCGAGCCTCAGCTCCAGCTTGGCGTCTGAGAGCCTCCTGGGACTGGGGGGTTGTGGGGCCTGGTTTCTAGAAGGACCCATGCGGACAGCATCCCCCACTCATGCCCCCTCCTCAGCTCTAATTCACCCCACCTCTAAAACCAAGCAGGAAGTGGCCTCGGTTTGACTTCATTCTCGTTGATGTTATTTATTTTGGGGCCACACCAGCAGTGCTCAGGGGTTACTCCTAGGGTTTCTCCTGACTATGCATGCAGGAATCACTCCTGACAAGGCTCAGAAGACCATACAGGATGCTGGGGGGGAAACCCAGGTCTGCTGCATACCACTGTACTATTGCTCTGGCCCTTTTACTTCGCCTTTGGGAAAGGCCTTGTGGAAGGGAATGCTGAGGCCCGCCTTTGGGAGCCTTTGGGAAAGGCCTAGTGGAAGGGAATGCTGAGGCCCGCCCTTGGGAGCCTTTGGGAAATGCCTTGTGGAAGGGAGTGCTGAGGCCCGCCCTTGGGAGCCTTTGGGAAAGGCCTTGTGGAAGGGAATGCTGAGGCCTGCCCTCGGGAGCCTTTGGGAAGGGCCTTGTGGAAGGGATGCTGAGGCCTGCCCTTGGGAGCCTTTGGGAAAGGCCTTGTGGAAGGGAATGCTGAGGCCCGCCCTTGGGAGCCTTTGGGAAGGGCCTTGTGGAAGGGAATGCTGAGGCCTGCCCTTGGGAGCCTTTGGGAAAGGCCTTGTGGAGGGGAATGCTGAGGCCTGCCCTCGGGAGCCTTTGGGAAGGGCCTTGTGGAAGGGATGCTGAGGCCTGCCCTTGGGAGCCTTTGGGAAGGGCCTTGTGGAAGGGAATGCTGAGGCCTGCCCTCGGGAGCCTTTGGGAAGGGCCTTGTGGAAGGGATGCTGAAGCCTGCCCTTGGGAGCCTTTGGGAAAGGCCTTGTGGAAGGGATGCTGAGGCCTGCCCTTGGGAGCCTTTGGGAAAGGCCTTGTGGAAGGGAATGCTGAGGCCTGCCCTTGGGAGCCTTTGGGAAGGGCCTTGTGGAAGGGATGCTGAGGCCTGCCCTCGGGAGCCTTTGGGAAAGGCCTTGTGGAAGGGATGCTGAGGCCTGCCCTTGGGAGCCTTTGGGAAAGGCCTTGTGGAATGCTGAGGCCTGCCCTTGGGAGCCTTTGGGAAAGGCCTTGTGGAATGCTGAGGCCTGCCCTTGGGAGCCTTTGGGAAAGGCCTTGTGGAGGGGAGTGCTGAGGCCTGCCCTTGGGAGCCTTTGGGAAGGGCCTTGTGGAGTGGATGCTGAGGCCCGCCCTTGGGAGCCTTTGGGAAAGGCCTTTGGAAGGGAATGCTGAGGCCCGCCCTTGGGAGCCTTTGGGAAAGGCCTTTGGAAGGGAATGCTGAGGCCTGCCCTTGGGAGCCTTTGGGAAAGGCCTTGTGGAAGGGAATGCTGAGGCCCGCCCTTGGGAGCCTTTGGGAAAGGCCTTGTGGAGGGGATGCTGAGGCCTGCCCTCGGGAGCCTTTGGGAAAGGCCTTGTGGAGGGGATGCTGAGGCCTGCCCTCGGGAGCCTTTGGGAAAGGCCTTGTGGAAGGGATGCTGAGGCCTGCCCTTGGGAGCCTTTGGGAAGGGCCTTGTGGAAGGGAATGCTGAGGCCCGCCCTTGGGAGCCTTTGGGAAAGGCCTTGTGGAAGGGAATGCTGAGGCCCGCCCTTGGGAGCCTTTGGGAAAGGCCTTGTGGAGGGGATGCTGAGGCCTGCCCTTGGGAGCCTTTGGGAAGGGCCTTGTGGAAGGGAATGCTGAGGCCCGCCCTTGGGAGCCTTTAGGAAAGGCCTTGTGGAGGGGATGCTGAGGCCTGCCCTCGGGAGCCTTTGGGAAAGGCCTTGTGGAGGGGATGCTGAGGCCTGCCCTTGGGAGCCTTTGGGAAGGGCCTTGTGGAAGGGAATGCTGAGGCCCGCCCTTGGGAGCCTTTGGGAAAGGCCTTGTGGAGGGGATGCTGAGGCCTGCCCTTGGGAGCCTTTGGGAAGGGCCTTGTGGAAGGGAATGCTGAGGCCCGCCCTTGGGAGCCTTTGGGAAAGGCCTTGTGGAAGGGAATGCTGAGGCCCGCCCTTGGAAGCCTTTGGGAAAGGCCTTGTGGAGGGGATGCTGAGGCCCACCCTTGGGAGCCTTTGGGAAGGGCCTTGTGGAAGGGATGCTGAGGCCTGCCCTTGGGAGCCTTTGGGAAGGGCCTTGTGGAAGGGAATGCTGAGACCCGCCCTTGGGAGCCGTGCACTGAGCGTCGGGCTGCATTAAAGGCAGAGCAAGCCGGGAGAGGACCAAAATGCAGCTCACTCTCAGTTTATCTTATGTTGCTTTAAGTTTGCCTTGTGGCAGGTTTGCCTGGCTGTTTGGTAGCAGCCCGGGTTCACGGAGACTGCGGTGATGGTGGGGGGTGATAGGGTCCCAGCTTCAGGACCGAGTGCTGCGCCTCACTGGGCAACCACACTGAGTCACCTCACCTGGAGGAGACGGAGGGGCACAGGTGAGAGAGAAGACTCTGGACCATCTCATGACTGTGATGCTCTCTGCTGCCACCTGGTGGAGTTACTCAGAAAGCTCAAGTGGGACGTTCTCCCCAGGCTCTCGGTGTGATCCTGAGTATCTAACAGCACCAACTTCAGATTTTCACCTTTGCCAGGGAGCCTGGAGTTGAGTTCAGAGTTAAGGTGGTTCTGGCACACACTGTTAGCCTCTGGCTTAGACTAATTAGTGATTTTCACCTTGAGATGCATAAAATGGATAATCAGAGATTTCGCAGCTGAGATACTTGATTCTTCTTCACTGATGATCAATTATCTTGACTTTTAGAAACTAAGTTCCGGCCATTTGTGTGTGAAGTTTTTTAATGAGGGCTGACTATGTGTCTCAGTAGTAAAATGCCTGCCTTGCATGTGTGTGGCCCTGGGTTTGACACCCAGCACTGCTATATTAGTTTTAAAGTATTTCTAAGGGTTGGGAAGGTAGCAAAAAAGGCTTGAGGGTCAGCTTTGCATGCAAGAGGCCAAACACAATCCTGGCATCATCTGGTCTCCGAAGCACCAATGGGAGACACCTCCCGAGCACAGAGCTTGTAGCGAGCCCCAAAACAAATCAAAGAAATGTGAATTAAAATAAAATTTTAAAATATTGCTATACTTGGGCTGCAGGGGTAGTACAATGGGTAGGGTGATTGCCTTGCGTACAACCAACCCAGATTTTATCCTGCACCACACACTGTCCCCTGAGCCCTGTTAGGAGTGATTCCTGAGCACAGAGTCAGGAGTAAGCCCTGAACACCACCATGTGTGACCCAAAAACCAGAAAAAAAAAAGAGAAAGAAACTGGAACCATATATCATACAGTTCACAGAAGTTAACCAAAGGTGCGTGGAGGGTCTAAATCAGGACTTTGATTTAGACCAGAATTCATAAAATACATTGAAGGATACATAGGCAACAAACTCCAAGAAGAGGACCTGTGTTTCTGTTTAGAACAGACCACAGAGGCAGAGATAAAGGAAACAAAAATAAATGGGATTACAGCAAATTTTAAGGGGGTTACATAGCAAAAGGAACTCAATGTAAAGATCCCCTACAAAATGGGAGAAAATATTTGCATACAAATGCTATCAGATAAAGGACCAGTACCCACAATTTTACAAAGTTCAACAAGAAAAAAATTCAATAACCCCATCCAAAAATGTGGAGAAAAGATTAACAGACACATCCCCAAAGAAGTTGGGTATGGAGGTATGGTGCCACCAGCAAGTAAATCTGTACCCGTGGGGTGAGTGCCTCAGCAGCTTGATGTCGCCTTTAGACTTCCAGGTACCCCGAAATTGTTGCTGTGCCTTTTGTCAGACCCCAACAACTTGGGGCCAAGTTTACCAATAATTAAATGGTCAAAAGTTATATATGTGGGAGACACACCCACAAACCACCTCCAGTTCAGGTATATAAGCTCATTTATTGGCTTTATTTCGGAGACCTATATATCTCAAAAGACATCAAAAGATGCAGTTAGGGCCTGTAGGAACCCATGACTGAGAACCCAGTCTCGCTTGGATCAGGACTCCTCCCCCCAGGTCCCCAGTTTTTCAGTAGCTTGGCAATCACATCCAGAGACTGCCCCTGGCATCATGTAATCTGGCCAAGACTCAAGGACTATAAACTAAAGCTCCCAAGAAAGAGCGCCACAGAATGTCCTGATCCCATGCCAGGTTGTCTTCACCAGGCACCTCAGAGGAGGGCTGGTTGAATTTCCCTCCCTGCCCCAAGCAGAACCCTGGCAGCCAAAAACCTCCAGAATCCAACCACTGCCATGCCCAAGGCCACTCTCCACATGCTCAGACAAGCCTCACCCAAAATGGGATGAATCTCACCAGAGAGCAGACCAGCAGGAAAACCTAGATATGTGGGAACCCATGACTGAGATCTCCAGCCCACTTGGATCAGGACTGGGCCTCCTACCCCCAAGTCCCCAGTTTTCCAGAAGGTTGGCAGTCACACCCACAAACTGCCCCTGGCATCATGTAATCTCATTAATGGCCAAGACCCAGAGACTATAAACTAAAGCTCCTGGAAGAGAATGACACAGAATTCCTGGACATTATATTCTATCCATAACAAGCAACGCAAAATAAATTGTTTAGCATTGCCTTTTGGGCAAGTTTGAGTGGTGGTGAGACTGTCATATCAAATGTAACCAAAGTAGAAAGAGAGTATGGGGGAAATTGTCTGCCACACAAGCAGGGGAAGGGTTGGAATGGGGGAAGAGAGGGAATACTGGGGATTTTGGTGGTGGAAGGTGTGCACTGGTGAAGGGATGGGTGTTTGATGATTATATGACCGAAGTTCGGACATGAAAACTGTGTAGCTGTATCTCACAGTGAATCAAAAAAAAAAAGCGGGGGGGGGAATAATAATAAAATGAAGTTTAACATTCAGAATAGAATTTAAAAAAGTAATGTGGAGTTCATGCCCAATCAGCTTAATCAGTGGCTGAATAAATAGCAGTACTCCTACATTATTTAAAAAAAAAAGAAGTTGGGTAGCAGGAATATGGAAAAAGTAGGCATCATCGTTCATTTTTAGGCAAATGCAAATCAAAACAATGAGATATCATCTCACAACTGTGAGAATGTCATATATTAAAAAGTCTGAAAATAACCCACGTTTGCAGGGATGTGGTAGAAAAGGAAACCTCATTCACTACTGCTGGGAACATCCATGTTACATCCTCTAGAGAAAGTAATATGACGATATCTTAAAAAAAAAAAAGACAAACTCCCATATAACCCACTATACCACTTCTTAGCATCTACGGTGAAAGCACATAAACACTACTTTGAAAGGATATGTACACAGCTATGTTCATCGAGGCACTGTACAATAGTCAACATATAAAAACAACCCAAACATACAACTACAGATGAATGTATCAAGATGTTGTGATATGTATACCCAATGGAATGCTATGCAGCTATAGGAAATAATATAATCACGCAATTTTCTGTTATGTGGATGAAACTAGAAGGTATTGTGTACTGTCAAGTCGGACAGAAGGAGAGAAATACAGAAAGATCTATTTCATATGTGTGATATAAACATATGAAGTATGGAGTCAACAAAATGCCAGAGTCAACAGAATTGGAAAGCTAGTCTGTATGTAGGGCTGAGGCTGAGAGAGAGTGGGTGGATGCTCAAGTGGTGAGTATGCTATTGGAATGATGTATGCATGAAACTGTCGTTAATGAATTGTAAATCACAGCACCTCAACTTAAAAAATTAATTAAAATAATCAAATTTATTTGTATAAATACATAATTTATAATAATTTAATCAACATGGTTATGATTATATTAACAATTTTAGTTCAGGTGTGCAACCAAAGTGTACATGTCCCCTCCACCACTGAAAAAAAATTAATCATTATAGTGTAGATTATATGCTTATTCTAGTGTTGAGAGTTATGGTTTTGGTAGTGACTCACTTTACCACCACCAAAGTGTCCGAGATCCTCCACCAATGCCCTTGTGTTAGTTCTGGTCTACCTCCTTGTGACCCCCCCTCCTCAACCTGGTAGTCTCAGGACTATAGTCAGTTTTTATTATCATTTGATATTGTCTATACTCTTGTTTTCTCTATGTACCACAGCTAAGAGAGATCATCTGCATTTATCCTTCTCCCTCTCATTTATTTTGTTTAACAAGATCCCCTCGAAAACTGAAAGCCTTCCCTCTAAGATCGGGCACAAGACAAGGTTGCCCACTCTCATAACTCCTATTCAACACAGTACTGGAAGTTCTGGCCATAGTAGTTAGGCAAGAAAATGATATCAAGGGTATACAGATAGGAATGGAAGAGGTCAAGCTATCAGTATTTGCAGACAATATAATACTATATTTAGAAAACCCTAAAGACTTTACAGAAAAGTTCCTAGAAACAATAGGTCTGTATAGTAAAGTGGCAGGCTACAGAATCAATACCCAAAAGTCCATGGCTTTATATATATATATATATATATATATGTATATATATACATATATATATATATATATTTTAGTGAATCAACCATGGGGTAAAGTTACATACTTACAAACTTTCGTGTTTGTGTTTCAGTCATACAATGATCAAGTATCCATCCTTCTACCAGTATCCCTCCCACCACCCCCACTCCCTCCCCCCTCAAGCCTCTGTGGCAGGGCATTCCCTTTTGTTCTCTCTTTCCTTTTGGGTGTTGTAGTTTGCACTAGAGGCATTGAGTGGCCATTGTGTTCGATCTATAGTCTTCATTCAGCTCGCATCTCTCAACCCGAGTTGGTCCTCCAAATACCCTTTACTGAGTGTTCCCTTCTTTATCTGAGCTGCATTTTCCAACAGCATTTGAGGCCGGCTTCCAAGCCATGGACTAGACCTCCTGATACTTATCTCTACTATTCTTGGGTGTTAGTCTCCCATTGTTATTTTATATTCCACAGATGAGTGCAATCTTTCTATGTCTGTCCCTCTCTTTCTGACTCATTTCACTTGACGTGGTACTTTCCATGTTCATCCATTTATATGCGAATTTCATGACTTCATCTTTTCTAACAGCTGCATAGTATTCCCTTGTGTATATGTGCCAAAGTTTCTTTAACCGGTCATCTGTTCTTGGGCACTTGGGTTTTTTCCAGATTTTGGCTATTGTAAACAGTGCAGCAGTGAATATACAAGTGCAGATGTCATTTCTACTACACTCTTTTGCCTCTCCACGATATATTCCCAAAAGTGGCATAGTTGGGTCAAATGGGAGTTAAATTTCTAATTTTTTGAGGATCGTCCGTACTGTTTTCCAAAAGGGCTGAACCAGTCGGCATTTCCACCAGCAGTGAAGGAGTCCCTATCTCCCCACATACGCACCAACAGCGGTTGCTTTTGTTCTTTTGGATGTGGGCCAGTCTCTGTGGTGTGAGATGGCATCTCATTGTTGTTTTGATCTGCATCTCCCTGATGATTAGTGATGTAGAGCATTTTCTCATGTGCCTTTTGGCCATTCAGATATCTTCTTTGAGAAAGTTTCTGTTCATTTCATTGCCCCATTTTCTGATGGGGTTGGATGTCTTCTTTTTGTAGAGTTCAACTAGTGCCTTGTATGCCCTTGATATCAACCTCTTATCCAATGGGTATTGGGTAAACATCCTTTCCCATTCTGTAGATTGTCTTTATATTTTGGTCACATTTCTTTTGAGGTGCAGAAGCTTCTTAGTTTAAGATAGTCCCATTTGTTTATCTCTGTTTCCACTTGCTTAGCCAGTAGTGTGTCATCTTTGAAGATAACTTTAGCTTCAAAGTCATGGAAGGTTTTTTTGTTTTTGTTTTTTTTTGAAGTAGCAGATTTTATTTAGAGGGTCTTAGGGAAAGAGGAAGGGATAAGTGGAAAAGAAAAACCAGTAGGAGTAACGCACTCAAGAAAGAACGCGGGCTCCTCCGAAGATGGAGAGAGCTCTACACACATCCTAGCACTGGACACGAAAGCATGAAAGTACACATCTCAAGGGGGGAGATTCGGGCAACACATGTGCTTGGGCACCACATGTGCTTGGCCACGTGGGCACAAGCAGCACATGGGCTCAGGCAGCATATGCGCCAGTCATGGAAGGTTTTGCAAGTCTTGCCTTCAATGTATTTTATGGATTCTGGTTTGATGTTGAGGTCTTTAATCCATTTTGATCTGATTTTCATACATGGTGTTAGGTAAAGATCTGAGCCCATTTTTTTTTTTTTGCATGTAGTTGTCCAATTTTGCAGCACCATTTGTTAAAGAGGCTTTCCTTGCTCCACTTCACATTTCTTGCTCTCTTATCAAAGATTAGGTGGTCATATATTTGAGGGTGTGTATAAGTATATTCAACCCTGTTCCATTGGTCTATGACTCTGCCTTTGTTCCAGTACCATGCTGTTTTAAGTATTACTGCTTTGTAGTAGAGTTTGAGGTTGGGGAAGGTGATGCCTCCCATCTTCTTTTTTCCCAGAACAAACAGTGGGGGGTTGTTGTTCCTTATGAATTTCAGGAGTGTTTGATCTACTTCTTTGAAGAATGTCATAGGTATCCTTATAGGGATCGCATTGAATCTGTATAATGCTTTGGGGAGCATTGCCATTTTGACAATATTGATTTTCCCAATCCATTAGCAGGGGATATCTTTCCATTTCCTTGTGTCCTCCTTTATTTTGTGAAGTAGCGTTTTGTAGTTTTCTTTGTACAGGTCCTTTACCTCCTTATTTAAGCTGATTCTGAGGTAGTCCATGGCTTTCTTATATACAAAAAACAAAAGAGAAGAAAGAGACTTTAAAAAAACAATCCCATTCACAATAGTACTCCAGAAAATCGAGTATCTTGGAATCAGCTTAACCAAAGAGGTGAAGGAATTATACAAGGAAAATTACAAAACACTACTTCAAGAAATAAAGGAGGACACTAGAAAATGGAGACACATCCCTGCTCATGGATAGGATTATTATCATTATCAAAATGGCAATACTCCCCAAAGCACTACTCAGATTTAATATGAATAGTATTAATCATATTATGATATGATAATAGTAGTGTATGATAATAAATTATATACTATTTAATATGAATAGTATTATTCATATTAAATGGGTATCCTATCAGGATACCCATGACATTTTTCGAATAAATAGACAAAACACTCCTGAAATCCATATGGAACAATAAACCCTCATGAATAGTTAAAGCAGCTATAGGAAATTAATACCCACTAATCTGTTAAATTAGTTAAAACAAATTAGTTAAAGCATCTTGGGAAAAAGAAGATGGGTGGCATCCCCTTCCCTAACTTCAAACTATAGTACAAAGCAGTAATAATTAAAACAGCATGGTATTGGGCTAGAAACAGACCTGCAGACCAATGGAACAGAGTTAAATATTCTGTCACAGACTCTCACATATATGACCATATAATCGTTGGCAAAGATTGTAATCTTTGACAAAGGAGCAAGAAATGTGAAGTGGAACAAGGAAAGCCTCTTCAATAAGTGGTGCTGGGAAAACTGGATCGCTACCTGCAAAAAAATGAACTCTGACCTCTGTCTAATGCCAGACACAAGAGTCAGATCAACGTGGATTAAAGACCTCAATATCAGACATGAATCTATAAGGTACATGGAGGAAAATATAGGCAGACCTCTTCATGACATTGAAGCTAAAGGCATCTTTAAGGATGAAACAGCACTGACCATGCAAGTGGAAGCAAACATAAACAAATGGGACTACATCAAACTAAGAAGCTTCTGCACTTCAAAAGAAACAGTGACTAAAATACAGAAAGAGCCCACAGAATGGGAAAGAATATTTACCCAAAACCCATCTGATAAGGGGTTAATATATACAAGATACCAGTAGAATTGTACAAGAAAAAAAACCCCAACCGTATGAAAAAATGGGGAGAAGAAATAAACAGAAGGTTCCTCAAAAATGAAAGACAAATGGCCAAAAGGCACATGAAAAAATGCTCCACATCGCTAGTCATCAGGGAGATGCAGATCAAAACAACAATGAGATATCATTTCACACCACAGAGATTGGCACACATTCAAAAGAACAAAAGCAACCAGTGCTGGTGTGGATGTGGGGAAAAAGGGATGCTCTTTCACTGTAGGTGGGAATGCTGACTGGTAGCCGTTCTGGAAAACAATATGAACAGTCCTTCAGAAACTAGAAATTGAGCTTCCATATGACCTTGCAATACCACTTCTGGTAATATATCCTGAGGGTACAAAAAAGCACAGTAGAAATGACATCTGCACCTGTGTGTTCATTGCGGCACTATTCACAATAGCCACAATCTGGAAACAATCCGAGTGCCCAAGAACAGTTAAAGAAACTTTGGTACATCTGCACAATGGAATACTATGCAGCTGTTAGGAGACATGAAGTCATGAAATTTGATTATAAGTGGATAGATATGGAGAGTATCATTCTAAGTGAAATGAGTCAGAAAGAAAGGGACAGACGTAGAAGGACTGCACTCATTTGTGGAGTATAAAATAACATGAGACTGACACCCAAGGACAGTAGATACAAGGGCCAGGAAGATTGCTCCATAGTTGGAAGCCTGCCTCATGTGTGTGGGTAGAAGGCAGCTGGGATACAGAAGGGATCACTAAGAAAATGATGGTTGGAGGGATCAGTCGGGATGGGAGATGTGTGCTGAAAGTAGATAAAAGACCAAGAGTGATGGTCTCTTGGTATCTGTGTTGCAAATCATAATGCCCAAAAGTAGAGAGAGAAGATGGGGTAAATTGTCTGATATGGAGGCAGGAGGAGGGTGGGAATGGGAGAGGTATTGGTGGGGAGATTGGTGTGGAATGTGCACTGGTGGAGGGATGGGTGTTTGATCACTGTATGATTGAACTCAAACATAAAAACTTGTAACTATATCTCATGGTGATTCAATAAAATAAAAGTTAAAAAAAAACAAGATCCCTCCAGTTTCATCCACATTGCAATGAGCTGCATGGTTGCAAACATTTTTTCAAAAACTTTTATTAAATTACCATGATTTACAAAGTTATTAATAGTTAGGTGTTTCTCTTAATTTTTTAAATTAAATAACTGTGAAATAAACAGTCACAAAGTTGTCTATGATTGGATTTCAGTCATACAAAATTCCAACACCTGTCCCTTCAGCAGTGCACACCACCTACCCGTTCCAGCACCAACACCTGTCCCTTCAGCAGTGCACACCACCTACTATATTCCAGCACCAACACCTGTCCCTTCAGCAGTGCACACCACCTACCCGTTCCAGCACCAGTACCCGTCCCTTCAGGGTGCATAATCCCACTAGCAGCACCTTCTTCCCTCCACCAGGGTTCCCAGGTTCCCTCCTACCCTAGCCCCCAGCCCCAGTCTGCCATCTTGGTGGGCACCTTTTCACTTTGGGGGTTGGGGTCTGGATCTCCTGCTTTCGATGCTGTTGACTCTGGTTTGGATATTTACCTGCACCACTCCATTGTACCACTTGACTCCCTTCCCTGTTGCTTTCCATGTATTTCTTCTTCTACTTATTTCTTTCCTTCCCTGTACACTCTGCACTAAGGCCAGTGGTCATCTAGGCAACCTCCTTTCCAAGAGTGCCTCCCCTTGCCCAGTCATCCTAGATACCACATGAAGTGAGATCATCCTGTCTTTGCCCTTCTCTGACTGGAAGTTATCACGTTAAATATAGTGTGTCGAACAGTTCTTAGTAGTTCTCTGAGGAATTTCTGTATATATAAATTCCTGTCATCTCCAACTACTGACAGGGTCTTTTCACAGAGTGACTTTTTCCTCTCCAGCTGGATTCCTTTCGTTTCCTTTTCTTGCCTTGGATTTAAAAAACTATGTTGAATCAAAGTGGCAAGGATAGACATCCTGGTCTAGGTCTGCTCTCAAGGGTAAGGTCTACAGTGTGTTATTCGTAAGTTTGTCAAATACGACTTTTATCTGCTGAGGGACATTCCTTCTACACTCCGTAGGGCTTTATTTGGGGGGAGGGGTTGAGTTTGGGGTTACCTGGTGATGTTCAGAGGTTGCTCCCAGCACCATGCTCAGGGTATCATGTGTTTCTGAGATAGACCCGAAGGCTCACACACCCAGAGAATCTGCTCCATCTGTTTAAGACACTTCCTGGCCCCACTGTGATATTGCTGATGTACTATTAAATTTCCAGTTCCAGTGAATTCTCTTATTTTTGGGTTTTTTTTTAATTTATTTTTTAATTGAGTCACCGTGAGAACAGTTACAGGGCTTTTAAGATCAAGTCTTAGACATACTATGCTCAAACACCCATCCCTTCACCAGTGCACATGTTCCACCACCAAAACCCCCAGCATACCCTCACCCCTCCAATTCCCCTTCTGCCTGTGTGGCAGATGATTTTCACTTTACTCTTTCCTTACTTTGATTACATTCAATTTTCAACAGGAAACTCGCTATCATTATTTGGAGTTTTTCCTCCAACAGTCAGACCTGTCGAAATGGCATCATTAGATTGTATGTTTTCTATTGTTGGTAACAAAGAACATATGATGTTGCATGGTCGCGAAAGTGGCCGCCCAGTTTTGGAATTCTGGTATTAAGTCCAGAGGTATTTTTGCCAGCAGCCGCTGCATTCCAAGATTGGTTTCTGTGGCGCTGGGATCATGGCTGTTCAGGAGCGAAGGAGCTGTTCATGGGTCTCATTTGGGCAGGAGGCAGGGCCGGTTCTGCCTCCCCCATTGCGAGATTCCCCAGGCTTCCCATCCCATCACTGCAAACTCCTAACTCTCTGTCCAACTGGTTCTGGACGGTGGCGGTTGCCATGCTGTCCAGGGGGGAGAAGGCCAAGGGACAGAAACCCTTCCCCTCTCAGGGCTGCACAAGGCTGTAGCTTAGTTCAGAGTCCAGGAGTATATCTGCCAGCAGCCGCTGCATTCTGAGATTGTTTTCTGTGTCTTTGGGATAATGGACGCCCAGGGGTGGTGGAGCCATTACTGAGCATATTTTTTGTATATCAGGAAAGGTTGCACGGCCACATAAGCGGCCGCATGGTTTCAAGATGTCCCAGTCCCGCATACCGGAGCGGTGTTAGTAGAAGCTCAGTGTCGCCGGGGCTCCATGTGAAGGCGTGCTGGCTGTACCTTCTCCATCTGGCACCCCAGTGTTGGCCCGGTCTGGGGTCTGGAGCATTCTCCGGCTTGTGGTGTCTGCCGGAACAGCCCGGATTCTTCACTGTTGGTTTCCAGTGAATTCTTGAATTCATTTTGCTTATTTTGTTGTATTATTTATTTGTTTTATTTTAAATTGTGCCAGGGATTGAGCCTCACGCCTCATACATGCCTCTAAGCTCTGAGCCACATTCCCAGCAAAACTTTTGCACTTAAGTTCACCAAGGAAAATTATTCTTAAAAATCTTTCTCTTGGATTCTTTTGCTTTTGTTTTGGGGGGGCACACCTGGCAGTGCTCAGGGGATCACTCCTGGTGGGGTTCAGGGGAACAAGTTGAAGCTGAAAAATCTTCAATTTTTTGTCCCATTGGATTCTCTGGTGAAGATATTGAGTCCTGAATTTTATTTAAGGGAGGCTTCTTGTTACTGTTTTAATTTCCTTATTCACTCTCAGTCTACTTAGATTTTATTTCTTACTGATTCACTCTTAGAAGACAGTATGTCTTAGGATACATCTATTTCTTCTAATTTATAAGCATGTGATTATTCACACAAGTCTGTCAAGATTCTTTGTATTTCTTTGTCACCGCAGTAATTTCTCTATCATTTCCAGTTGCATTTACTTGGACCCTCTTTTTTCTTGGTGGGTCTTGGTTTGCAAGTTTTGCTGACTTTTCCAGCATCTCTTTATGATGTTGCTTCATTCTTCCCATCCTCTACTGAGTTTGGGCATCACTCTGGAGGTTCCTTTGCCTTACAGTTAGGCTGTTGATTGGAAGTGTCTCTGGGTTGGTTTTTCATGGCTTTCTCTCCCTGCTCTTCGTTGCTCCTATTGCTGAGATGACCGGTGGTTTATTCTACACTATGCCCACACTCGTGGCTGGGGTGCTTTCTGGATCAGCTTAGATGCAGTGCCTGGGAGGGCTGAAGTACTCCTGGGGCACAGGTGTGGTGCTCAGGGGGTATGGCATTGATCTCAGGTATGCCCACCTCACATACTATCTGCTCACATGCCTGTGACTGAGTCGCTCTCTGAAGCACCGCACCCCCAGCCAGCAGTTTGGGGTCTGTGCGCAAGCACCTGAGGGAACTGGGAACTGAGCTCTCAGCTCTCAGGCTGGTTGCAGGGCAGGTGCCTTTGGTGGTTCTGGCATTCGTGGATTGTGGCCAATTGTAATTTTTCTATTTGCATTTGTTTCACGGTTTCCCCACATACACTCTCCAGGGCCCTGAAATGGAGTGTTCTGGTCAACCTCAGTGCATTTTCTGCTACCGCTGACCCCACACCCGCCCAGTGCTTTCTGAGCTGCTAAGGTACTTCCTGCCTGTTTCTCCCTGAGGACCCCCAGCAGGGGCCGCTCTGCCACCGCAGTGCGTCCAGGGTTGGGACTCAGACCCAAGAACTGGCCAGGCAGGAGCCTCACGGCCTTGGTCCTGTTCCAGGCACCTCGGGCATTTACCATTTCTTTTCTGGTTTCTTCGTTACCCATGAGCATGTTGTTTAACTGCACACATGCGTTTTTCTGTAAATATTTAAGAGACTTGACCACTACTTTGGCACCTGCAGGGATTCTGGAACCTTCCCTAACGGATACCAAAGGTTGACATTCATTTCTAGTCTCATACTGCTGAAATCGGGGAAAATGATTGGTTTATCAGTCTTCTCAGATCTACTGCGACATACTGTGGTCTAACAAGTTACCTATCCTGGTGAAGGTGCTATTTGCACTTGAAAAGAATACTGCTCTTGGCTAGAATGATCTCTGCGTATCTGGCCCTATATGTGGATTAAAGTGGTTACTGCCATTACTAATTCTGTGTTTGGATGATCTGCCATTGACAAGTGGGAAAAATTCCCTTTACTGCTGTTCATCTCTTCCTGTAGGTGTGTTAAATATTTGCTTTGAATATTTGGGTACTCCTGTGTTAGGGCCATAATCACGTTCTATCCCATTGTGACCATGCCCCCCATCATTATCTAATACCCTTCTATTGCATTCTTTCCCTCAGAGTCTGATTTGCTGATGTAATTGCCGGATACTAGCTTTCCTCTTGAGTGTTTCTCTGAATCTTCTCTTTCTCTTCACTGCCTGCCTCTGCATCTTCACTTATGAAGAACCTTGTGTGTGCAGCATAAGAATGATTTGTTTTAACCATTCTTCACGGTACCTCATTGCTATGTGCTTTGGGTTTTGATTTTGGGGCCACAGCCAGCAGTGCTCAGGGTGACTCATGCTGATACTCAGGGAACCACGCAGTGATGGGGGGTCCAATACGGAACCCATATCTCTCACATACAACCACGCACTCCAGTCCTCCGGGCAATCTTCCAGCCTGGACTGTTTTTGTTGTGGTGACTTTTATTAAAGTAAAATTTTAATGCTTGGAATGTAGCTCAGCAGTACAGCACTTGCCCTGTATGTGTGAGGCCCTAGAATTAATTCCTTGCAACACAAACACATACAATGTTGCATTGTAAGTTTCAACATAAGTTTCAAGTGTGCACACTTTAAAAACTGATGTCTGGACTGAGGAAAGAGCTACTTGTCCTGGGGCCACTTAGATCCAGTGGAGCTGGGGGTCATGAGACCACCCTGCTGTGTAGGAACCAGTTGAGCACCCCATCACCTCCCGCCCCCCATCTCTTTGAACCCTTTTCCCCTTTCTGTGTGGTGCTGGGATTAAACCCAGGTGAGCCCATGCAAGGGAAGTGCCTTACCTATACTCTCTCTGACCTTTCATTTTCTTCCCTTTCATTTTCCTTAAGATGGAAGCTTGGACTTTTAAAAAATTATTTAAAAAAAATTTTTGGTGAAAATTTTTTGGGGGGAGATACCTAGCCAGGTGGGCTGGTTCAGTGTTACGGACCAACTGCACCAGGAACCACCAGAGCTACATCGAGCGGTACTAGAGCAAGGAGGGGCTTCCCCCTATGAAGGCTGGGGGGGACACACACACCAGCACCTGAGCAGGCAAGATGGGTGCCCTGGTCTCTATGCCATCCCCTGGCCCTGCATGTTCTAGATTTTCTGTCTCTTTACGCGAACCTGCATGATTTCTAGGTTATTTCTGAGATCACTGATTCACACTGCAAGCAGAAGGCCCCAATGATCCATAGCTACCCAAAGAGGGGATCTAAAAAGGCAACTGTTCGTATTGACCCAGTACCACTTGGCCCATTCCACCAGGGAAACCCATACTAGTCCTGGTGGGGGCTTCATAAGGGACCCACCTTTAACTGTGTGTGTGGGGGGGGGTTACCTCCCACCCTGCACGCACAGCCCTGCCCTCAGCGTTCAGTGGGGGCCTCTGCCCTCAGTTCATCCTAGAGTGGGACCCTGAGCCCAGCGCCCACACTCCAGCACTTCACAGAAGCACCCTACCTCAGCCTAGCTGCCCTGCACCCCGGGGATTCGTGGGTGCCTGAGTTGGTGGTGCTGCCTGGGGGACAATTCACTGAGCCCAAGCTGCAGTTCTGAAAGCTGAGGCTGACCGGACAGGCACAAGGAACAGAGGTGTGGCCTCTGACGATGACGCAGACAGGCTAGTGCCCAAGAAGTAAGGAGCAGGCGGCATGCCAGGCAGGCAGGCGCGCCAGCCCACCAGCCTGAGTGTGTGCACTGGGAGCCCAACACCTCACACGGAGACTCCAGGTCATGGTTTCCCAGCACTAGAAACCTGTGTGGGCTCTTCCTTCTTGGGGCATGGGGGAGGGGATCTGGCACACCTGGCTGTGCTCTGGGGACCATACCTGGTGCTGAGGATGACACTGGGATAGGCCAGCGTAAGTGAGCACCTCTCGAGCCCTGGGCATAGTCAGGGACAGTCACACTCGTGTCAGCTGCTCCAGGTGGGGAGCGGGCTGTGGATCCCGGCAGCCGCTCGCAGCAGTGAGCCCAGAACCTGGGCCCTGGAGGAGGGCAGGCTACCCCCATGGAGCGGGACCAACCAGGGACCCCCACCACTACAGCCAGAAGCTGCAGGAAGGAGAGCGGGTGGTGGGTAGAAGGTTCCGAAGAGCCCAGGAGTCCGGGTCAGGGGGTCCCCAGTGTCCTGGGGCTGGGCCTGCCAGGGTGGGGCCCAGAGGGGGGCATGGAGGGGCAGAGCTGGTCCTTCCCTGGAACCACGACAAATAACACCACTGACAGCCTGCCCTTGAGGGAATCTGCTCGTGCCACACGGAGTGTCCGGCAAGGGGCTCGGGACAGCCCTCCCCAGGGACCTTCTGCCCAGCCTCCAGTGCAGAATGGATCCCCACCTTGGGGCCCACTCCTGGCAGCTGCCATGGAGGAAGCTGGGTGTCACGAGCAGGTGGGGCCGACACTGTACCCAGGGGTGGTGGTGGCACGCGGAGGCGGTGGGTAAAACTTCCTCTGGGGCAGGAGCAGCACAGGCGGTGGGGGCAGGACAGTCGGGGGACGCACAATGATGGTTTCCTGGCACTGCACCGGGGCACGTGTTTATTAAATAAGATCCTACTGTCTGATTTACAGCTAGCTCAAAGAAGAGAATTCTTGAGTTGGGTTAATTCTGAGAACCAGAAAATAAAATTGAATAAAATTGTGGAGAGAATGAAGCCAGCAAGGAGGTGCATCAGGCTCTCAGGCGCTGGGTGGGGCAGCACCAGTGCCAGTCTGAGTCAGCAGCCAGTGGCCCAGCTGCCCCCACCCTGTCACCTGCGCCGACCAGGGCCTCAGACACACGGCCCCGTGAGAGACCCAGGGGATGCAGCCTGAGGGTCGGCCCCAGGATGGAGCCTGCCCCGCCCCAATGCTCCTCTCATCCACGGCTGTCTGGGGCCAGGGCTGTGACGGCAGGGCCACATCTGCTTGATGCCCACAGGTTACGGGGGATGCCTCTGCTAGCGGAGCAGGAACTGGATGCAGGGGAGCCTGTTCCCAAGGTATTGTCCTGCGACTCCTGGACCCAGGCCCACCCACCTGTCCCTTCTGTCTCCCACTACAGGCCCCTGCCCGTCCCCCCATCTCGCTGTCCGTCACCTCCAACTCCCCTTCTGTCCCATCTCCCCATGGGTCCCCCCAACTGCCCTTCCATCCCTCCATCTCCCCGTCTGTCCCCCCATCTCCCCATCCATCCACTCCATCTCCCCGTCCGTCCCCCCATCTCCCCGTCCGTCCCCCCATCTCCCCGTCCGTCCCCTCCATCTCCCCGTCCGTCCCCTCCATCTCCCCGTCCGTCCACTCCATCTCCCCGTCCGTCCACTCCATCTCCCCGTCCGTCCCCCCATCTCCCCGTCCGTCCACTCCATCTCCCCGTCCGTCCACTCCATCTCCCCGTCCGTCCACTCCATCTCCCTGTCCGTCCCCCCGTCTCCCCGTCCGTCCCCTCCATCTCCCCGTCCGTCCCCCCATCTCCCCGTCCGTCCCCCCATCTCCCCGTCCGTCCACTCCATCTCCCCGTCCGTCCACTCCATCTCCCCCGTCCATCCCCCATCTCCCCGTCCATCCCATCTCCCCAGAAAGCCCAGCCCAGCCCAGCCCATAGCAGGACCCCACAGCCAGTTCAGAGATCACCACTCTGGACACAGCCCTGACCTGTGCCCTGGAGCGCACGGGCCATGCTGCACCCAGCCCCACCCCTCCGGCCCCTCCGGCAAACCCAGTGGCCCCCGCAGTGAGATGCAATAACGGAGTGACGGTGTGAGCTGTGCAAGACCCCCCAGGCCTCGGTCGGTCTTGTTGGACTCTGCTGCCCTCCCACGGGTGGTCAGTGACAGTCACTGGCATAGCGGGGCAGGGCGGGGTCCAGGACATGCGGATGGCACAGGGGCAAGCTGGACGTGTTCCCCTACTGGAGGCCTGAGGCCAGCCCCAGCCCTGCAGGCCGCATCTCCACTGTGGCACTACTGGGAGAGCAGGTGTGGGGACACCTGGGCCAGGGGCAGTTCTGGGGGGTCAGGCCTCTGTGTCCAGCCTGCACTCAGGGGGGGGGGGGCAGCCTGTGCCCACTCATAGCTGGCTGGCCGCACTGTCCCGGGGGAGGCCGTAGCCCAGGGGGGCCTCGAACACGCTGCCCCCATCGGTGCTCAGGTCGTCGTCATCGTCCGAGTCCTCCAACACTTTGCTCGGCAGCTTCTTGAGCCTGCGGAGACCAGCGAGCGGGGCACTTGCTCAGGACAGGGGGCCTGGATCCCACACCCCCCCGGGGCCATGGGGTTCAGCTCTCAGTCTGCAAGGGGCAGGGCAGCTTCTGCAGCCCTGGGGCCAGTGGAGGGGGTCTTTGGGGGCCGGGCAACCCAGCAGAGCAAGCGTCTGTCTGCTCGGGTCCTGTCCAGCACCCCGGTTGCGAGCCTCGAGTCCGGGCTGCGGCTCAACATCAGCCCAAGAGCCACGCGGGTGCCCAGGCCTGCTCTCCAGCCCCGCACTGAGGCTTTGGGGTCAGCAGGACGACGCTCCCCAGGAGGGATCTGTCGGGGCCCCTCTGGGGTTTGTGGGAGGGTTCTCCCCAGCAGGAGTCCCTGTCCACTACGATGCCCAGCTGGCCTCTCCCAGACACCTGGGCCCCAACCCCCTCCCAGCAGGAGCCGCCAGGCGCCCCAGAACTGGCCTTCGGGGCTGCTGTGGGCTGCGCTTCCACCCCTACGGACAGCGGGTGGAGCCTGCCAGCCGCTCTGGCAGGGGGTGGCACACAGCCCTGCCATCTCTCCGGCCCACCTCAGGTCCTTCTTCAGCGTGTTGAGCTGCCCCTGGAGCTGCTCATTCGCATCCAGCTGCTCTTCCAGCTCCCGCTGCAGCTTCTTCTTGGCGCTCTCCAGTCGGTCGATCTCCTCCTCAGCCTCTTCCACCTGGCGCTTCATGGCTCTCAGCCGCAAGCTGAGCTGCAGGGACAGAGGAGGGGGCTGCGTGTGGGCGGGGGCCAGGCGGCACAGAGGGAGGGGCGACCCGAGCAGCCCCCTCACCTGGTCCTTCTGGTCTGTCAGCGACAGGTGCTCGTCGTCCACCTGCATCACCAGCTCCTTCACCTTCCGCTCCAGGCGCCGGTTGCTGAGCTGGAGGCTGGCCCGCTCCCTGTGGTACAAGCACAGAGCAGCGGCGCCTCACTGCCCCGCTCCGGTTGCACAGTCAGTGCCAGGCTCATGGCCAGGAGCCACACGCCGGGGCACCGGGAAAATGGGCTCTGTGAGAGCCTGGGATGGGCATGGCGGGCAGCTGCCCTACCTCTGCTCTGCATGGCACGGCGCCACCCAGCCCCAGAGGCACTCTAAAGCAGTAATGGGCTTCGCTTTGCTCTTCTGTGGCACACCCAGCGGTGCTCAGGGCTTACTCCTGGCTCAGTGCCCAGAGATCATACTGGCAGTTCTCAGGGGACCCTATTCAGTGCTGGAGAGCAAACCCAGGCTGGCTGTGTGTGAGGTAAGAGCCCTGCCCTGTACTATCTCTCTGGCCCTGACAACCGATGATATGAACCGTTAACTGCTCTCCCCCCGCCCCGGCCCCAGAGACTAGGAAAGGAGCCTGAGGAGGGGAGCGTGACGGGTCCCCCAGCCTGCCTGCCTTTTCTCATGGGGGGCAGGGGAGGGTCCAGTGTGTTCTGCTCCCCAGGTGGGCTTGTGGAAACGGCACAGTAGGGTCCAGCGGGTGGTGTCCCTCACCTCTCCTCACTCTCCAGGCGGTCCTCCAGCTCTGCGACCCGGGCCTCCATCTGCACCACCAGGCCCTCTTTGCTGGACCTGTATGAGCCTTCGAGGTGGATGATACGGCTCTTCAGGTCCTTATTCTGGAAAGAAGAGCAAAGGGCTGGGGAGCACAGCCCTGGGGAGCACAGCCCTGGGGAGGGCTGGGAAGGGAAGGGACTCCCTGGAGAGGGGCTGATGCTCTTTCAGAGGCCTGAATGAAGCGTTTGGCACCTCTGAGGGCCCCTCACCCCAGACGTTGGACTGAGGGGCTTGTCCTTGGCCAGGGACCTATGAGACGCCCTCATCGACAGTCCGGCTCAGAGTGGGTGCTAGGAGCTGAGAGAGATACCCAGGCCGCTCCCTATCGGGACCAGCAGTGCCCCTACTCCAGCAGGCTCCAAACCCTGGGGAAGGCTCCTGGGAAACCTGCAAACCCCCACCCGGCCGGGGACCCCAGTCCCTGCGACAGTCCTCACCTGTCGCTCCAGGGAGATCTTGTCGCACTCCAGGTCTTGCCTCGCAGCTCTCTCCTGAAGCAGCTCGCCCCTCACCTGCTCCACCTGCACGGCGGAGCGACAGTGCAGGCCAGGGTGTCCCAGATTCCCGAGGGACTGCCACCCCAGGGACCCAGGCCCCAGGCTCCTGCACAAAGAGCAGGGGGCATGCGCCCCGAGGCCTCCCCAAAGGTGACAGGCAGGTCCCAGCCCCAGCGGCCCTGGGCGGCAGGTGCCTCTGCCAGCCCCCCCCAGACACTCCGAGGTTGCCTCTGAGACCCCGAGGGGTGACGCTGTCTGAGCACAGGGTCCTCGTGGAGACACGCAAGTCAGAACGGTCTGGATGGGCTCCCCTGGCAATGTCCAGGCCATGGCTTACACGGAGAGGCCTGTGTAGGATGGTGTGCCCCCCTCGGAGACGGGCACACACTGCAAGACAGCCACAGCCCACAGACAGGGTCGGTGGCCAGCTGGAAATACCCGCAACAGGACGTGGCCCTAATGAGCTTGAAGTTTAGTTTTCCTCTTTGGTTTGTGGCCCCAGGGCCACATGCGGCGAGGCTGGGGCTGAATCCAGGTCTCCCATGTGTAAGGCGAGTGCTCTGCCCACTGTGCCATCCCTCGGCCCCACACTGCATCTCAGGCCTCCAGCCTCTAACATGGAGTCAGCCTGCCCTGGGCTCCAGAGCCCGAGCTGGAGGCGCACTGCTCCCGCTTCCCAAAGGAGCTGCCCTCAGCACCCCGTGGCAGGCCTGTGTCTCTGAGGACCCCGGCCAGTCCCGGGCACGCACGGTCACCCCTCATCAGGATCTGCACAGCTAATCACGCCATACACCCTGCAAAGCAAGATGGGTCCCTCAGGCATCCCTAAGAACCACAGGAAATGAGCCAGCTATGCCAACGTCAGAGGGCAGGCTGAGCCCTGGCACTCAGGAACTCGCACCAGAGCCCCATGACCAATCCTGAGTCCATAATGGATGTGTGTCCACAGCCCAGGGCTGCCAGCACTGAGAAGGTCAGTACGGGGACAGGGACACAGTCCCAGGGAATGGTTTCAGTCACACTCCTCAGCAGAGGTCGGATTCCTCAGAGGACAAAGTGAGTCATGGAAACGGAAGGAGACACGAACACACAATGCACCCAGGCCTGGTGGGCTCTGCCTCGGGGGAGGAGTCACGCCTCTGGGTCCAAACCTCCCCGGGTCCAAACCGCCCCTAGCAAATGGCGACCCCCCAAAGTGGAAAGAAAACCCAACAGTGACTCCTTCACACCCACACTTTCTCGCAGGCCTGCAGGAACAGAAACCAGAACAGACCCGAGGGAGCTGCTCAGAGCCCTGCGGGAGACCAGACCGGGTGGGCAGACACGCCAGGCTCCTCAGCCCTTCCGAAACCCAGGGGGCTCTACTCAGAGCTCCAGGAGGGGGTCCTGACCACTCCTAGCCCCCGAAAGTCCCCCAGGCTCCCCGCATAGAGCCCAGCTGCTCTGGCCAGAAGGTGGGAATCTCTGCAGATCTTTCTCCCCCAGCCCACTCTGGCTAAAAGAGAACGGGGGGGGGGGGTATTGCAGGGGGAGGCCGCTGGCTCCGGTGGTCCCTCATTCTTTGTGCCAGGGAAACAGAGGGGAGGCTGGGAAGCACTGCTCTCTCAGATTCCTGAGCTGCTAACCCTTCGACACTCCAGCTGACTAGAGTAGAATGGTGCAGGTGGGGCTGCAGACCATGATGGGGGAGGGAGCCGAAGCCCTGAGCACTTGGCGGGAGCAAGCACAAGCGGGTGCGGTGGAGCTGCTGCCACAGGTGCCCCTGGCCGGGCCGGCCGGGGGTCAGGAGCAGCTGCCCTCTGGGCTAAGGTCCCCATCAGCTGTGTCGCCCGGCGACTGGCACGTGAGATGACCCTCAGTCACAGGGAGAGCAGCTTTCTGTGCCACGCACCCGAGCGGCTGGGGCCCCGGGAGGCAGTGCAACACAGAGCCTCTTCACTAAGGAGGGCAGCGAGCCTTTCCTTCCCTGTCTCGATGGGTGTCACCCCAGAGTGGGAGTCCCCTTGTTACACAGGCCATGGCACTCCAGCTCGCAGCTACCATGGCAACAGGATAGACAGGCACCCCCAACCCACCCAATGCCGTGAGGTCGGTCCTGCTCCTGGAGGTGACAACTGCTCTTCCACTGGGCGTCTGAGTCCCCAGGGCTCAAGAACCCCAACTCTGCTCAGTCCTTTCTCTGCCACTGGCAATCACAGGTCACGCCCAGTGCTGGCATGTCAGGCAAGTGACCAACACGCCAAGCTCGGCCTGGTGGGTCATCTCAATCTGGAGTTGGTGAGGAAGGTCGGGAGTGAGTCTGCCGCCAGCCAGTGAAGAGGTCCCTGGTCTAGACTCACGGAGGAGGTGCGGAGTTGGGGGGGCGCTGGCTCTCGGAACCACATCACTCAGCATGACCCGGGGAGAGGGGCCAGGTGGGAAGCAGCGGGCTCTAAAGTCTAGTGCCCTGCTGCTTCGCAGGTGGCGAGCCCCAGACAGCCCTCAGAGTCAGGAGAGGAAGCCAGGGAGGGTCCAGGGGAGACAGCCAGGTCAGGGGACCCACGACAATGGGTCACACCTGGAGGTGCTGGTCAGCAGCCCTTCTTGTGCCTGAAGGTCTTTCCCACCTGTGGGCCGCTTGGGCCTGGCCTGGCCTTGTGGGCGCACTCTGACACATCAGGCTCACAGTGGGCAGAAGGTGCCCGGCAAGAGCTTCCTTTACAAGGAAACCCGGCCAACAGCTCGGCCCCCTCGCAGTGGCACGCCTGCTGGCCTCTGGCTCGCCCTCAGCCACAGTGTGGGCAGGTGATGCCTGTGGCTGCAGAGCAGAGTGGCAGAGAGGGGGTGCTGAGCGTCTCTGGGAGGGGAGGGGAAAGCCTGGGCTGACACTGCACAGCCCCCTGGAAAAGAGCTCCACTCTGGCTGCCTGCTGGCATTCTGGGGTCACAGTGAAGGGACACTTCAAACCCGCAATGACTGACCTGAACAATAATAAGCAGTGAGGCACTTGCTTGCACGTGGCTGGCCCGGGTTCATTCCCTGGCATCTCATATGGTCCCCCAAGCCCCGCCAGGAGTAACCCCTGAGCACCACTGACCCCAAACAAAACAAAAACAAACCCCCTGCAAAAAGCCTCTCCTTGGGGTGAAGGAGGGTCTGGCGCGGTGATGCAGGCAGTGTGCTATGTCACACCTGCAGGCTCCCGGAGGTGGGGCCGAGTCCTCCCACCCCTCCCGCGGCATCCAGCCCACAGGCTGCCCAAACGGCCTCCCAGCCCAGCGCATGAACCATGCCTTTTACCATTTATGTAAGCATGCTTTGGGGCTGCACCACGCGTGCCAAGGATAGAACCCAAGTCTCCTGCAGGTAAAGAATGTGCTCCTATCCTTTGGGTCATTTCTCTGGCACATGTATTTTCTAATTTTTTTTTTTATTTTAAAAATTTTTAGCTGGGGGCCGGAGCAAATAGTTCAGTGCATAGGGCATTTGCCTTGCACTCAGCTGACCTGGGTTCGATACCCAGCATCTCACGTTCCCCCCCAGCACCACCAGGAGTAATTCCTGATGCAGAGCCAGATAACCCCTGAACACCGCTGAGTGTAACTACCTTCACCCCCAAGCCCTTCCCTGCGAAAATAAAATTTGTTTTGGTTTTGGGAGCTGGTGGTGCTCCAGGGGCCCTGTTCAGTGCTAAAACCCAGCACTACCTCTCGGGCTGCCGTTAATGCTTTTGAGAGCCTTTGCTCTCTCAGTGCTCTGTGTCCCAGCTGACATTGCATGTACACAGCCACTCTGCCTCCCACCTGACACCGCGCGTCCAACATGGTCACAATTCCTGGGATGAGGACACGTGACTTGCTCTTCCTGCAGCCCCTGTGGCCAGCCACTGATGGACACGACTGTCTCCACACTCGGCAGCCTGGTCCTACCTGGTCCCTACTCCGGGTGACCCTCTCAGACAATGAATCCGCGTTGCTTCTCTCCTCCTCCAGCTCCAGCTCCAGCTGCGACACCTTGTCCTGAGAGAGAAGCCAGAGGATGACCACTCATGAGCGGGATGAGGGAGAGCTAGAGGGCCGAAGGCAGGGAAACGGGGACAGGAGCCATGGAACTGAGCTTGCCAAGGACGGGGAGCGAGGGAACCCGGGACCATGGCGGTCGGTGGTGCTCCTGGGATGCTGTGTGTATGAAACCCAGCCGTGAGCAGTCCTGGGAGTCATGGCCCTTCATATAAACAAAGGAGAGGGTGGGTGTGGAGGAAAGAGGAGAGAGAAAAAAGAAGAGAACGTGGAAGAGGAAGGAAGAGGAGCAGAGGGGGAGACAGCTGCTGGTTCTGGGGTGGACCCCCTGTCAGGGGAGGGGAGCGGAGGGAAGGAAAAATCACAGCAGGTCATTGGTGCTGAACTGGGTTGGCACTGGGGCAGAGCATTGTCTACTGCCCTTGCCGACTCCAATTTAACATCACTGTTATGGGAAAGGCATCCAAGGGGCCAGAGTGGGGAAGGCACCTGCCTTCCAAGCAGCCAAACTGGGATCAATCCTCAGCACCCCAGATGGTCCCCCAAGTCCCTGAACAGGAATAAACTCTGAGGACCTCAGGGTGTGGCCCCCCCAAAGACAACAACACAGAACAGAAAAGCAACTCGCAATAACTGTTGACAAAAAAAGAGGAGACATGGATGCATTCGGCTCCCTCGCAGCTTCTAGGGAGCTGGAAGCAGGTGTGTCCTGCTCCTTCAAGCTGCTTGTGTGCTGGGTGGGTTCAGCTCTGACACATGGGCACATGCACACACACACACACGTGCGTGCACACAGGCACACACAACCTCTCATGCATACACACACAACATACAGAGGCCTGCATGCATGCACACAACACACACTCATGCACATAGAGGTATGTATACACCCATGCACACACTCACGTCCACACATGTACATGCACACATGCACACACACTTAAGTTCACAAACATGCACACACACTCACACACAGTAAGTACACACATGATAAGCACTGTGCTTCCTTCAACAGCAGCCAGAGGGAGTACACTAAGGTACCATTCCTGCAACAGCCCAAACTAGCCGAAAACGAGAAACGAGCATCAGAGTCACAGACCCCAGGGAATTCTGGAGACTCTGCACAGGGCCTGATTTGTGGGCCATAAAATCATCCAAACCCATGCTTTTGCGCTGGAAGCTGCTGGAAGGCCTTCGGGCTGTGAGTCCAGCCAACAGGCTCAGTGCTCTAGAGCAGATGCGGAAGGCTGCTCCAACCAGGCTGCGCCCACCCTCCTGCTGCACGTTTGCCAGCTGGGTCCTGACATGTGGGTCTCTGTGACTCATTAGGGACCGGGGGGTGGGTGGGGGAGCCACCAGCACCACATGTCCAGGAGTAGTCACCTGAACTACTGCGCATGCAGAAGTCTTGAGTCCAGGTAACTGATCTGACACATGTGAGTGATGGGGGCAGGCACTGGACCCCTCTGCCCTCCAGGACTCACATCGGGGCCCGGGAGCTCAGCATTTCCAAGTGAACAAAGAAAGTTCAAATATAGCACCGGGCATGGGACCCCTCTTCAAGACTCTGTTAGCAGAAAGTACTGTTTTCAGTCTGAGGGCTCCAGGAGAGGAGCAGACATCCTAAAACCAGAACCAAACTCTAGCCAAAAGCCCAACCCAGACAGGACCCGCAGGAGGTTGCTCAGAGCCATGCTAGCAGCAGCCCTCGAACCACTAAGGATTTAGGCCTGCTCTCAGGAAGATCACTAGGGCTCTATAACGGTCAGCTTCTAACTGAGGGCTGACCCCAACTTGCCTAAAAGTGGCCTCCCCTTTGGCCATTAAAGCCAGGACACTGGCCAACCATGTGAACAGCCCGCACAGGAATAATTAAACCATGTTGGGACCAGAGGACAGGACAGCAGAGAGGGCACTTGCACGTGGCTGGCCTGGGCTCAATTCCTAACATTCCAGCCCACTGACCTCCATCTGCTTGACAAGCCGGGACCGGTCATCCTTCAAGTGACTCTTGGCCTCCAACTCGTACTCCAGGTCCCTCAGTGCCTGCTCCAGAAGCTGCTGCTTTGTCAGGGCTTCGTCCCGGGCCCGCTGGGCATCACGGAGCTCCTCCCCCAGCAGCCGCACCTACGAGGGCAAAGCTGGGTGTAGCCGGGTGCGGGATCGGGTGGGGCTGGGCGCACGACGGGAACCTGTCTCCCAACCTCACCAGCCCTCTGTGAGGCTGCACACTCAACTGAGCACTGTGAAGCGAAATATACCAGAGGCCAGGGAGATAGTACTGGGCTTGCCCTGCACGTGGCCAGCCCGGGTTGGATCCCCACACCACAAGGGCGTTCCCACACCCTTCCAGCAGTGGGCCCCAAGCACCACAAAATCAAACAAAAAGATTTTTAAAAAACATAAAAATCATAGTAAAGATTTTTTTCTACAACTTTTTTTTTTTTTACGTTCAAGCCACATCCACTAGTGCTCTGGGGTTACTAAAGCTCAGTGCTCAGTGCTCAGGTTGTTCCTGGTGGTGCTCAGGGAGCCACGTGGTGCTGGGGACTGAAGCTGGGCCTCTTGCACATAAAGCCTGCATGCCAGCCCATGGCGTTCTCTCCTCCTAAACTGTCTGGGCCCAATGGTCTACCTGTGCAGATGGACGGACCCTCAGACCTTGGCACAGGGAGCACTCCTACAGCAGCTCAGGAAAACACAGAAGGCTGAGGAGACTGGGGAGTAGGCAGGGTGCTCGCCTGGGATCACAGGGTCCCCTGGGCTTACCAAGAATGATTCTTGAGTGCAGAGCCAGGTGTGCACAGCACCCCCCAAAAGAACACGTAGAAACCATGCAAGAATGCAAGAGCTCCCCGGACTCCCTGCCCGCCCGCAAGAGCCCTCTCTCCTAAGCCCTAAAGTTAGGTGAAAACCTAAAAATAATGAACCCAAAACAACCTCCGATGGAAAAATTTATAATAGCATAACTCTAATAGGAAGCCGGCATCGCAGATCCAAGGCACACTCTAAGAAGTCATGTTGAGGCCAGTGGGTAGGTCAGGAGTTTGCCACACACACTAACTGGCCCAGGTTTGATTCCCAGCACCCGGGGTGGCCCCCTCAAGCACAGTCAGGAGTGGCCCCTGAGTGAGAGTCAGGAGCAAGTCCAGACAGCTGCCGGGTGTGGCCTAAAGACCCAAGAAACATTAAGAAAACCACATTCCAGTGGTCTGTTAAATGACTTTTGCTTTTATCCACAAGGTGGCGCTGAATGAACAGCGCTGGGGCAGCTTGGCTGCCGGGCGTCTCTCTCAGCACCCCCAGCACAGAGCCACAAGGATGGGAGTGGGGACTGAGGAGCCCAGGGCAGCCCGGTGCTCCCACCTCCCGCCTGCAGAAGAAGTGCCGGCGACAGGCACAGCCAGGCCTGACCTATGATGTGCCGGTGGGGGTGACCTGCTGGGAGCGGACAGAACCCCCGCAAAGCCCACCCTGCACCCCCCAGGTCATGCCGGGTGTGGGCCGGGGCCCTCATGGCTGGGTGAGTCCCCTGGGAGTGACTACAGCTTTCCTGGGCAGTGCCTGGGGACACCCCCCCACACACACACACACACAGTATAGTCGCACAGCCCTACAGTGTCCCCAAGGGGGCCGGAGAGGCCAGCTCAGGAAGCCCAGTGGCCAGACATTCCCGATGGTGCTCCTCTGGAGCCAGGGCCCACCATCTCCCACAGGCCTGGGAGAAGGCACTGGGATCAGCGCAGGCCAGCATGGAGCAGACACCAGCCAAGGCCTGCCGCCCGCTGCCCTGAGCACCGCCATCCGAGCGCGCCCTCACCCAGTCTGCACCAAGACCATGCACCCACCCGGCAGAGCTGCTGGACGCAGGGGCGAGGCTGCGGGAGGGTCAGCCTGAGCTGCAAGTGGGAGGCTACGGACTGGGCTCCTGGATCCAGCTGACGTACAGGAGTGAACCCTGGCGACCGTGCCCTTTGGGGGTCCCCAGTGCCGCAGTCCAGTGTGGCTCCCCAGAGGGCGCAGGCCAAGCAGAGGGCCTGAAGGGGGGTGGTGGGAGAGGCCAGGTCTGAGCATGTGCCGGAGCAGGACTGGCTGCGGAGGCCCTACCCGATTCCGGGCGCCGCCCTGGGCCCCACTTGGGCCCCTACATCCACCCAGGGCGCTGGCCCCTGGGGGCCCTCAAAACCGAGCAAGGGCCACTCGTCCCTGCCAAGAGCACGAGCCCCAGAGAGCTGCAAGAGCGAGCGAGTGGCCAGCAGCCCCTGCCGGGCCCCTGGCACTGAACACTGGTAGGCTCTGGCCTCGCTTGGGACAAAGGCAGCAGCCACTGTGTCCCCTGGGACAAGCTGGACCAAAGCAAGATGCGGGGCGGGGTGCAGGGAAGGGGATCCAGGCTGGAAGGTCTCCGGGGTGGCCAGTGGCAAGCCCACCCGTGGCCCCGTCTCCTCTGCAGGCTGCAGCACAGCGCGCCTGGGGAGAGGCCACTGCAGGAACACGGGGCTCCCCCTTCTCTCGGGGTCACACCCCTTGCCACTCAAGGGTGCCCGAGTGGCATCCACCTGCCCGGCGGAGTAGACATGAGGCAGGAAGTGGGCCCAGCAGCCCCACACAGCTTCTCTACAGTCTGAGCCCAGCTGGCCTCGCCAGCCCCGCCCAGCACAGGGCTCCCATGTCACACCTGGGCCACACGGGACCTGCACTCCGGGTTCTAGAGACAATCGAGGCCACAGTTCTCTGGCACAGCTGCACACCGACCCACCACTCTCCTTTCATCGTCAAAGATACTGAGTTTGTTGTTTCTTTTTTAAGAGACTTGTTTTCCCATGGAATCAAAGTGCTCTTGGTACTGCTTATTAAAAATAATAATAATAATGATCCTTAGATTAAAATAAAAACATAGTCATGTCCAGGATATGCAGACACTCTAAAGTTTCACGTGTCACCTCAATTATTAAAACATTGTTCTCTTGTGTCTTTATTTTAAATACGTAGAAACTGATGCTGAGAGAACTGGAAGGTCGGGCTCAAGGACGGCACCCAGCACGGGCAAACCCAGACGGAAGCACGCAGCGGACTCCTCTGGGCCTTTGCATCCCCTGAAAACACTCAAACACACCCCCTCTCTCCCCGCACTCGCCCACACTCTCTCCCCCTTGCCCCCTCTCCCCCTTTAGCTCTACACACCCCCACCCCCCCTCGCCCCCCAGCTGCCTGTTCTCTAGAGCAGGCTAAGGATTTCACATTGTTCTCTTAGATGTATAACCGAGAGTCTATTTTCATAACTTCAGGTGGGATTCCTGAGAACTCCACTGGCTCCCTGACAGTTATCCTGAAACACCGCCCAGCACCACAGCTTCAGCGCAGCCAGGGTTTCCAGAATCAATGGCAAACAACTGGTTGTTATTACAATCCCTGGGTGAGGCTTAAATGAAAACATTAACACACATCAGTCATTTAAACTCGGCTGGGCACAGCAGTGGTGTTGGAAGCCCTCTCTGCTAAACCATGCAGGCAGAGCAGAAGGTGGGTGGGGCCCACTCCTTAGAGACCCCGAGCATCCTAGGCTCGGGGCGGGGTCCTTTCTTTCTTTTTTTTTTCTTTTTGGGTCACACCCAGCGATGCTCAGGTTACTCCTGGCTTTGCACTCAGGAATTACTCGTGGCAGTGCTTGGGGGACCATATGGGATGCCGGGGATCGGGGGCCTTTCTGAGGGGCAGACAGGTGGACAGGAACACTCTGAAGAATCTACCCCAACCCCCTCAGAGGACGGGAGCAGCCCACAGGCTCCATGCACAAGGGGCTCCCGGCCCCGGCCCTACCTCATCCTGCGCCCTGCAGGCTGCTAGGCGCGACTTCTCTGCCTCCAGGGTCTTCTCCTTCAGCCCCCTCTGCGCCTCTGCGAGCTCCCTGCGATGTTTCTCCTTGTACTCATCCAGCTGCTTCTGGAGCTCCAGAGTGGATGTGCGGGAAGCCTCGACGATGTCAGCCATCTGGAAGGCGGGTGGCCGGCAGGTGTGGGTGCTCCGGCCACTCAGAGCTCGTCTGTTCTGCTTCCATCTCCCACACCCACTGTTGAATGGCATGGAGCCCGCCGGGCACAGGCGAGGGCAGCCTCCCTCTGGGCTCTCTGGGGAAGGCCTCCCACAGCACCCCCTCACAGGCACGGCTGTCAGAACCTCCAGTCACCCTGCCCTACATCCAGGAGGCCAGCTGGTGCAGTGAGGGCCCCACTCGCAGACCAATGACAAAGACGAGAGAGCTGGGCTCGCATCCAGCGAGCAAGGCGGGGCAAGTGCCCGGCCTGGACTGGCGGCCAGTTCCTCTGAGCTGAGCCCAAAATGCAGGAACTCGGTATCTCCCTGTCACCACCTGGGGAACAACCTAGCATGTCTAGGAGGAAGCTCCTGGGACAAGAAGCCCTGACATGTCCTGGACCCTGCTGCAGGCCCGCTCTGCTCTCCTCACCTCTGCCCTCGCCCACGCCTCTCCTCCCCACCGTCGGCACCCTCCCTCCTCCTCCCTGCCCTCACCTCCTTCTGCAGCTTCTCGATGGTCTTGTCCAGGTGCCACCGCTCGTTCTCCATGTCCTCCTTCAGTCTCCGCAACTGCTCCTTCTGCTCCATCTCAGCCTGGAGCGTCTCCGCCAGCTGCCTCTGCTCCTGGGCGGCCCAGCTCCGCTCTCTCTGCAGAGGCGGGAAAGGCCCGGTGCTCACTAGCCTGCAGGTCAGCTGTGGCACATTCACGCCAGAGAGCTGCTGGGCCTCCAGCCTCAGTGCTGGGAATGGCGCAGACGCAGGCCCAGTGGGTGAGGCTGCTCCTGGGTTCAAGGCCGGAAGACAGCGCAATCTTGTCCAAGACATGGGGAGAACGGAAGGGCAAAGGGCCACCACAGAATCCCAGCCCATGGCCCCTCTGCTGCAGCGGCCAGTCCGGGCAACGGTCCAAACCTGAGTTCTCCGGCTCCAAAGGGAGCGAAGGCTGCACACCGGCGCCCCGTATGCCCGGCACTCTGATGGCCCGATATGCTAGTACGGCTCTGCTCTGCAGGTGGTCCTTACGGGTGAAACAGCCAGAAATGAATCTGTGAGAGAACTTGGAGTCACTGGGCCAGGGGAACCAGAATCAATCAACAGAACCCATGGGCTGAACCTAGACACATGAAAAGGAGTTTGGGGCCCTCCAGGGCCTTCCGGGGTGATGGCAGTGATAAGGAGTTGGAAGGAAAGCACACGCGGGCTGGAGAGATGGCACACAGGTCAGACACTGGCCTGGTTCCACCCTTAGCACCTCACAGCTGCCCCGGACGCTGCCAGGAGTGATCCCTGAGCAGAGCCAGGAGCAAGCCCTGAGCACCACCAGGTGTGGCCGCAAAACAAAACCCAGAGAAGTGCAAATGGAAGGCGATTCAGAAAACCTGTGCCGAATACTAGCCCTGAGGCTACTGTGTGACCATCTTGGAGCCTAAACGCTTGCTCTGCATCCAAACAAGCCCACATGAACCCCCAGCACTGCGGAGGGTCCCCCAAACCCTGCCAGAAGTAACCCCTGAGCACAGCTGGGTCCACACCCAAAGAAAATCAAACCAAACCAGGCCCCTCACCTCCAGGCAGCTCCAGATGGAGCAGCTCAGTGCCCACAAACAGAAACCAGAAAAGAGCCTGAGCCATGCGGGTGGGGTGTGTGTGTGTGTGTGTGTGAAGGGCAAGCTGGGGTCCTGGGGCAGAGACTGGCCTCAGCGTGGACAGTCCTCCGAGAAGGCCCTTCAAACACTCCACGCTTCCAGTGCTCCGTCTAACCTTCTGAAGGGAAAGACCCTCCTTTCACAAGGCTCCGGGCTGCACGGAGCGAGTGCCCCGGCTGCATGGAGCTGACGCTGTCTTGTCCTCTCGGGACCAGCGCACACACCTGTCCGAACAGACCTGCACGCCCCGCCCTGGATTCCGTCTCTGGAAAGCCGCCAGCCCTGGAGTCAGAGACCACGGCTGCTGACACGGGTCAGACTGGGCCTCCTGCAGCTGCAGGCCCAGGGCCCAGCTGTCCTGGTGCAGAGAACAGCGGCGCTGACACCTGCCCCCACACGTTCCAGATGGAGACAAATGGCCCTTGCCCGTGTAGCCAAGAGTCACTGAAGGGGGTCTGGGAGGAAGCCCAGGAGGCGTCTGAGTTACCTGAGCCTCTTCCAGCTCACTCTCCAGCGCCCTGCGCGCAGACCTGGCTTCCGTCTCTTCTGTCCTGGAGCGCGTGAGGGCCTCCTCTAGCTGCCGCGCCTCGGCCTGCAACAGACACACGGGGCCTTCAGGCACCTCCAGCGAGAGCTGAGGGGGTGTGCTGGAGCGCAACTGAGGGTGATCCCACATTCCCCAGCAGCGGTCCGGGGTGCCACACACAGCTGGGCACCAACCATGCCACTGCCCGCCCCCAAGACTCAATCTGCAGGTACCTCAGGGGATGCCTCCAGGTCACTGACAGGCGTGGGGCAGGGGGTGCTCTGGTGGGACAGAACTCCTTGACTACCTGCCCCCAGGGGCCTGCCCCCGTCTCCCTGCCATGCCACGAGCACCTCTCGCCAACAGCTTTCCATGTACAGAGAACTGGCAAGCCAGGTAACTGGTCTGTTAAAAGCTGTGTCTTCCTAGCCCCACCGACTAAACATCTCTCTGAGTGGGAAGTGGCCTGGGTGAGGCACTTAGACGGTTTTCTCAGTGGCGGCACCCTCTGCCAAGTAGGAAAATGAGGCCCTTTCCTTGCATGTGGACACCCAGGGCTCATCCCAGCACCCCATATAATCCTCCGAGCCAGGAGTCAGTGCTGGGCACCACCAGGTATGGCCCCAAAATGAAAATGAAAAACCAAACAAACATCAAAATGTTGGGAAGGAAGAGCGCGCAGGGGTGTCTGCAGGTGTGGCTCTGACCCGTCCCACTCTCCTCCAGTGCTCTCGCTGCCCGCCCACAGAGCAGACCCCTGCCATCCGGCACTGCCCACAGGGATGTGGCTGCCACTCACCTCCCGTTCCTTGAGCACCTCTCGGCTCTTGGCTTCTCGGGCCTCGGCGTCCTGCGCCTGTGCACGCAGCTGGTCCATGCTGCTCTGCAGGGCGCCCACATCCTCCCGCAGCCTCTCATTCTCCTCCTGCAGCGCCCGCATGCACTGCTCGGCCCCCGCCTGGCTCTGCTCCGAGGCGCTGCTGCGACTGGCCAGGACCTCGACATTCTGCACAGAGCAAGCAGTGGCTGTTCGGGCCCAGGCACGCCTGTGCACAGGTCCTTCTGTGCTGCGCTCTGGGCCCGGGACACAGTCCCAGGCATGAGGTTGCTGGGCCAGGTGGAAACTCAATCCCTAGTTTTTTGAGAAATCTGAAAAATTGTCCACAGAAATGAAGAAAAGTAGGAGGACTGGTCTTTAGCAGGAAGCTGGGCACTGGGATAGGGTGGGAATAAGGTATGGAAGGGGACACAGGACAAGGGGAGAGGCGGAAAGTGCCTGCCACAGAGCAGGGGGAGAGGGGGATGGGATGGAAACTAGGGATATTGGTAGAGGGTAGTGGGCACTGGTGAAGGGATTGGTGTTGGAACAATACATGCAGGATGCAAATATCTTAGTAACTTTTTAACTTATGGAGGCAGAAATGAAGAAAGAAAGAAAGAAAGAAAGAAAGAAAGAAAGAAAGAAAGAAAGAAAGAAAGAAAGAAAGAAAGAAAGAAAGAAAGAAAGAAAGAAAGAAAGAAAGAGAGAGAGAGAAAAGAAAGAAAGAAAGAAAGAAAGAAAGAAAGAAAGAAAGAAAGAAAGAAAGAAAGAAAGAAAGAAAGAAAGAAAGAAAGAAAGAAAGAAAGAAAGAAAGAAAGAAAGAAAGAAAGAAAGTGGGAGGGAGGGCGGAGGTGGGCCCATGTCTGGACAGTTCTGGTGTGGGCTGGGCACTGCCCTCCAGGACAATGCATGCCGGGCCGCACCCAGCCGGCACACCACCTGCTGTGGCCAGTCCTAGTGTGTCACCTGCCACAGGGGCAGTGTGGGGCTCGGGACATAGCAGCACCAGTCCTGGACGCACAGCAGGGCACAGGCAGAGCACAGACTGGTGTTGGGGAAGCCGTGGGTAGGTCTGGCTGCCCTTGCCGGCAGGCTGCCCGGGAAAGGCCCCTAACCATGGCCCTCTCAGTGACTTCCTCCCGGCCAGGGCGAAGACAAGACTTGGCCACCACATCATCTGCGCCACCGCAGCTCAGCTGTACCCACTTCTCTCGGTCCAGGAGTCGGTGTGTGACCCCCTGAGGGGGCTGGGGATGATGAGACATGAAGGGACACAGCCAGGGTGGAGGGACTTCCACCGGGAGGTGGGGTGGTGCTGAAAGGCAGTAACAGGTACTGTAGACCACAGCAGAAACAGGGCTGAGGCAGTGAGCAGGGGCCTCCAGTGAGTGGACGAAGTGGGCACAGGATGGGATCGGGCACTGTGTGCCCAAACACCACCGTGAATAACTGTGTCACTTCAGGATGACCAGATTAAAAAAATAAAAAATGAATAAAAATGGCTCCCAAGGGCTGGAGGGAGAGAGGTGGTGAGATCTTGCACTACATGCTGCTGACCCAGTCTTTGTCCTGGCAACACAGAGTCCCCGAGTGCCTCCAAGAATGATCCCTGAACACAACTGGGTGAGGTTCCACACCCCCCTCCCATTAGTCTTCGCATAATCACAGCCCACATTCCTACCAGATAAGAAAACTGGCATGAAATCAACAATGATCCGGCGTGAAAAACAGTTAAAAATACGAACCACCTTTCCAGTTGATGCCAAAGGAGCTGTGGACGGACCGGCCCCAAACCTGGCTCTATCCACCTCCCTGCCCACTCCCTACGCAGAGCCCGCACTGATAAAGGACACTGTCTACCTCGAGTTCTTTTAAGGTCCAGGACAGTGGAGCCGTGTCCCATTCAGGGCAGGGGGAGGCGGCGCCACCAGGGGCGACCTCCAGGGGGTGCTCAAGCTTCCATTTCTTGGCCTAAGCAACCCAGAGTGTGAAGTGGTCTTGGCCACAGTCCCCCTTCGCTCTGCAGACTTCTTGCCTGTCTCCCATTTATCCACACACAAGATGCCAGCATCCGCAAACGCGATGCTCATGAAACATCTTCGAGGAAAGCTGCCCCAGAAGGCAGAGCTCTGGCCTCCCAGGCTGCGCACGGCTCACCAGGCCAGCGCCCTTGTGTGGCCTTTCAGAGCTGTGGATTTCTTCAACAGGTTAGCGAGCTGCCTTACCTGGAACCTGACTTACTGGGGAGCTCCCAAAGGCGTCTACACACGGGGAACAGACCTGAGGATGACTTGGGGGCACAATTATGAGAGTTGCTCATTTCTTTCCCAACCCAGTGGGTTGAAACAAAGCTCAATGGCCTCGGATCAGGAATCCAGAAATAAACCTGACATGGACCAACACAGATTTTCAACAAGGATGTTAAGACAATTCTGCCGAGGAAGATTAGTCCCCAACAAATGGTGCAATGACTGGATGATGAATGAAATTAGACCCCTTCCTCACTCCATACACAGAAATTAACTCTGGGCATGCCAAGCATCCCAGTCTAAGTTCTCAAAAGAAACAGAGGAGTGGGTATTTCTGAGCATGGAGTTGGAACAAGCACCTGAGGAATGTCACAAAAGACACAAATCACATTGGAATTAAATCAATTTCATCTATCTGTAAAACATATGTGGCACAAATGGCACCTTAAAGGCTGTGAAAAGACAGAGCTGGACGAAAGAAAAAAATATTTACAAAAATCATATACCTGCTAAAAGTCTCATACTTGAGAGAGATGAAGAAGTCTTCAACTTGGTAGCCAGAAGGTAAATAACCCAGTTTCAAAAGGATGGAAGATCTGAGCAGCTGCAAACACCCCCTTCCGCCCCCAAACACACAGAAATCTGAGAAGCACCTGCAAAGCTCTTCCACAAGCAGCAGGTAGGAAGGAAATGAAAATGATTTCACACCCACTAGCAGAGCTAAAATCAAAGATACAGTGGGAGGAGAGAGTACAGGGGGTCCATCCCCCGCCCTCAAACCTGAGCACAGCCAGTGAAACCCTGGAGGCCTCTGGCACAGCTGGGATTGGGGAGTGTGTAGGGTGCCCAGTATCATTCTGTGCCCCGAAACAGGACACTCTCAGTCCATCACACTAAGGTTGGTTGAGTATGGATAGAAGTGTTCTGGGAACCCTGAGCACTGCTTTTGAATAACACCGCCCTCCGCCCCTCTAAGAAAAAGCACACACTGGAGGCTGGTATAGTAGCACAGTGGGTTGGAACAAAGGATTTGCATGAGTGAGAGCCAGGTTTGAACCCCAGCATCATATGGTCCCCTGTGCACCACAGGTATGAAGAGAGAGAGAGGAGGAGACAGGGAGGGAGAGGTGAGGGTGAGGGAGGAGAGACTAGCAAGTAATGGGGAAGAGACAGGGAAATCTAAACCTTCCACAAGTCTACTAACTAAACACCCAAGAGAAAGAAAACTTGCATTGAACATGCAAAGTGGAAAGCACCCCAATGCCACTGACTGGAGAAAGGATGAACAGAGCACTGCGGTCTCCACAGAATGGGTGCTGGTCCTCCCCAAGAAGGAACAAAGAAGCTCAGATGCGCCAAGCCTTGAAGGAGCTGAGTGAAGACATCAGTCATGGAATACACATGGGTGCATGGGTGCAGTGTCCAATATGGGCACTCCAGAGAGAGACAACATTCGGAGGAGGGAGGAATGTGGGTGCCAGAGGGAGAGCAGAGGTTTCCTGGGAAAGGGAGTGATGGAAATGTTTTCACATTGGACAGAGTGGTCAGGTGACATTGTGGACACACTACAAACCACCAGCCCACAAGCTCCAAGTGGTTGCATACTACGTGAGTTATATCAATATACATGCAATATTTATTTGATAGTAAATAATTTATTTAATTTAATTATTTTGTAACCATAGTGGTACCCAAAATATATAGTTTATTATTTAAGTTCAAAAATTAAAAAATATTAGGCTTAAGTGATTTTGCCAATCTACTTTGTTTTGGCATGGGGGCCACCCCCAGCCGTGCTCAGGGCTTACTCTGTGCCAAGGGACCCTGCAGGGCTTGGGCTGCCATGTGTGGTACTGGGGACTGAACCTGGGCTGCCGTGTGCAAGGCCTCACCCGCTGGTTAGCTCTCCAGACCCTGAATTTTCTTCCCTTTTATGTGTTGCCAGGGATTGATCTCAGGACACCATACGTGCAAAGCACAATAATTAAACTCTGAGCTACAACCCCAGCAACTTTCAACTAACTTTCAATCCCTTGAAAGTTTAAAGAAAAAAACAGAATAGCCATTTGGAAAGCTGGAGGTTGGGATGGTGTGTGTGTGTGTGTGTGTGTGTGTGTGTGTGTGTGTGTGTGTGTGTGTGTTTGTGTAGGGGGTGGTCACACATTCGACCCATTCTGCCCGGGTTTGCACAGAGACCATGAGAGAGGAAGAGACTCCAGCTTCTAGACCCTTGGTTGGTAAAAGCAGAGAGTCAAGACTCATGTGGTGGGTGCTCTATCCATCACCCCCAAATCTCAGGCAGTCAAGGATCACTGCTGAAAATCCGATCCAATTTAACCTCAGCTGGAACCTGATTGGAACTCTGACATGCAGGATAAGGGACCTGGGCCAAGGTGGATGATCTGAATTTGATCTTTCTGTCTGGAAACAATGAGGTCCGTCTGAGCCGGGTACCTGAGCCCTGTGGGCAGACCTGTACCCATTCACCCCCTTCTTGCCAGCCTCATGCAAGTCCAAAGTGGGCAACCTGTGCTGAGTTTTTAAGTCCCACTGTGGCTATTTGCATAAAGGTTTCCCTCTGCCTTCACCAGGTGGTAGACCACATTATGTTTGCAAAGAAACCTAACCTGAGTGTGTGTTGGCAAACACTGCCTCCCCTGACATACCTTTCTATTAAGGCCATAGTACAACCTTTCATTCTTAAAAGGTACAGTCACTGCAGCCAGACTAGACGACAAAACTATCCAGTCTAGTCACTAAGTCACCTGCAGTCAAACTAGAATAAAAAAACCCACAACACTCTCCTTGATTCACGGCAAGCAAAGTGTTTTTCCATGACTTGCCAGTGAGGCAAAGAATGAGTCACGGGGCCCGCCACGGCCCGCAGATTCTCAGATCTACACTTGGTTCCAAATCTGCTTCTCGTGTCTAGTGAAGGCAGCCAAACTTGGCCCACACCAGAGCTGGCAGAGCTAGGGCACCGGTGGGAGGACCTGCCCCAGTGGACTCTCTCATCCTGTGCTGTGCGATGCCAGTCCTGAGCAGGCCAGAGAGTCTGTTCTGTCATGAACAGCGAGGCAGCTCCAGAGGCCTGGGGAGCATCCTCACACACAGGATCACCTTCTGTTTCGCAGTCACTGACCAGGGTGCTAGGGGCTGACTCCTGGCCCTGTGCTCAGGGGAACCTACCTGGTCCTGGACATGAAAGCCAGGTGGGCTGTGTGCAAAGCAAGTGCCTTACCCCCAGAACTAGCTCTCCAGTCGCCTATGTCTGTTCTTGAAAGGATGACACAAACCTGGTTTTTGATATTTAACTTATTCACCCCCATGGGCAGACCAATTTCATTTCCAGAAGACCCCACACACCACAGTAGGCATCCACCAAGGCACAAACACGTGTTAGGGGCTAAAAACTGGTTAGGGCTCTGGGAGGCAGTTTGGAAATTGCAGCAGTTGTTCTGACCTGATAAAGTGTCCGTCCTGGGCCCTAAGTGAGCGCAAGGCCACACGGGAATAGGATTCTTACTAAGGCAAACCTGTCTAGCAGCTGCCAGAAAACAATGAACTGCGTACTTCTTACAGGCAAGATCCTGTGCGTGTGCAGTGAACAGGAATGAGAAAGGGAGAAGGCAGAGCAGAGGACAGTACCCTGGAAAGCTGGAGGTTGGGATGGTGTGTGGGGGTTTGTGTGTGCATGAGAAGAGGGGAAATTTTTCTTTATTCCTTTGGCCACACAAGAATCTGGCTATGTCAGAATCTGGAAAAAACCCGAATGCCCCAGAACGGATGACTGGTTGAGGAAACTTTGGTACATCTATACAATGGAATACTATGCAGCTGTTAGAAAAAAGGAGGTCAAGAATTTTGTAGTCAAGTGGATGGGCATGAAAAGTTTCATGCTGAGTGAAATGAGTCAGAAAGAGAGAGACAGACATAGAAAGATTGCACTCATCTATGGTATATAGAATAACAGAGTGGGAGACTAACACTCAAGAACTGTAGAAATAAGTACCAGGAGGTTGACTCCATGGCTTCGAGGCTGGCCTCACGTTCCGGGGAAAGGTCAACTCAGAGAAGCGATCACCAACTACATTGTAGTCGAAGGCCATGTGGGGGAAGGGAGTTGCGGGCTGAATGAGGGCTAGAGACTGAGCACAGCGGCCACTCAACACCTTTATTGCAAACCACAACAGCTAATTAGAGAGAGAAAACAGAAGGGAATGCCTTGCCACAGTGGCAGGGTGGGGTGGGGGGGAGATGGGATTGGGGAGGGTGGGAGGGACGCTGGGTTTACGGGTGGTGGAGAATGGGCACTGGTGAAGGGATGGGTTCCAAACTTTGTATGAGGGAAGTATAAGCACAAAAGTGTATAAATCTGTAACTGTACCCTCACGGTGATTCTCTAATTAAAAATAAATAAATTTAAAAAATATATATATATAGATGAAATGTCATATACCACAAAAAAAAAAAAAAAAGAATCTGGCTATGAGGCAGGGGACTGGGGGATGGAGAGATGCAGATGACTTCCACTCCCCTGCAAACTCCTAACTTGGGGGTTTGAACTATTGAGCAAATTCTACAGATACTGATTTTTGAAAAAAGTAACATGTATTTTAAGGGGCTGCAATTCGTGTTATTTCAGTCACAGCTGAGTGTGAGCCATGTGCAGGCATCAGTGTATCAGGTGTCCAGGGCCGAATGCCTGCTGTGCATGTGAGAGGCCCGACTTCAATGCTCATACACGATCCCCCTGAGGACCTCCAGGAGCCACCCCCGAGCATGAGCCAGGAGCAGCCCCACAGCTCCTTGGTGGGTGATTTTCTCCAAGACACACACACAGACAGACACATACATACACAGAGGCACACACACACACTTCACACATGCACATATGCATGCACACATATGCACACACGTGCACAATGCTGACATGCATGCACACATGCACTTGCTCCCTCTTCACTATCAATGGCCATAGGCACAGGGGAACAGGACATAGCCCCTGCCCACCAACTCTCAGCACAGGGCGAGGGGCAGCTGAGCAGAGCAGCTGTGCTACGGCCCTCCCTTGCCCACGGGAGCCCGCAAGGGAAGAACTTTGGGCTCAGCTGACCGGGACTCGCACTTCCCACATCTTCCACCAAAGCCCCAAAGAAGGTGCAGGCAGGGCGAGCCCAGGACACTGAGGTCCTTCCCAGGCCGAGGCACCGGCCAGCAGGAAGCTTCTAGCCCAGCCCGGCTCTATTCCTGGCTGGCCTGCAGTGTTTGGGGAGCTGTGGCTCTGCCCCGCACTCTCCTCCATACATCTCCAGGGAGGAGAGGCACAAGGAGCCCCAGCGGGGGCTCCCGAGAGCACAGCGGGACGCTCCAGGGCTGGCCCACAAAGGAGCACAGCGGGTCAGCCTGGCACAGGCTGGGTGAAGGCAGCTGAGGCAGCCGATGCTGAGCTCCACAGTGCCAGGTTTCCCCAGAAGCCAAGCCACCGCCAAGCAGGACCCTCAGCCCAGCCCACGACGGCAAAACAGCACAGAGGACCAGCCACCAATAGAGAAACCAGTGTGGGACAAGCCTCCGGGCAACCACAGGGTGCCAAGGCGTCCCCCTCCCGCCACATACAGACTTCACTATCTGGGCAGGTAGGTCGTGCTGGTCAGCTTACATCAGACAACTGGGACAGGAGGTTGGTGGCAACCTTGACCATCTGACTTAAAGGGGACAAAAGAAGGAGCAGATGATCTTCCCCTTCCCTCTCCCTCTCCCCCTCCCCCTCCACCCACCCCGGGCTGCCCTCCAGGCCCAGCTTAAATATTTGGTGCAAACAGTGACTTGCTCCCGTATGCTGCTGTACGTGTATGCACTGTCTGAGTCATAAGAAAGGCCAGCCCTCCTTCACAGCACAGCACTGCCACCGCCACAGGGGTCCAGAAGGGGGTCCAGGGGTGGCGGTCCGGGTCCGGGCCCAGGCACTTGTCGTAGCTCAGACCCACTCACTAATTAACAGGCCTTCCCCGGGCCGCCTTGGCTGACTTCCCTAGGCCCCATTTTCTGCTGAATGAGAGGAAACAGCTGAGGCGTGGAGGGCCGCAGTCCAGGGTGGAATGTGGGTCTGTCATCAAGTGCCAGAGCAGCGGGACCTTGGCCCACAGGCGCCTGTGTTCCTGTGTCCAACCACAGGCCCTCGGACCCGGCTGACACCAGCTGGGGGGGTCACGGCACGAGAACCCTGCAGAGCCCCTCCCACTCCTTCCCATCCGGCAGCCTGAAGCAGGGCGGCCTCGGCTTCCCCATGCCCCAGGGGCACCGAGGCCTGCGGCTGCTTGGAAGGAAGGTCGGGCCCTGAGAGGCAGCTCAGACCACTGAAGCCCCTCAAGCTTCCTGGGGGGACAGCGAGAGGGAGGTGGCCACACAGACACCGGGAGGAGCAGAACCAGCACCCTCCGTGCCAGTCTCAGCCCTTGAAGACACGGCCGAGCCCAGGAAGCTCAGGCAGTGCAGAAAGGGAAAGGTGCAGACACTCTGAAAGATGCCAGGCAGAAGGGAAGGGACAGCGGGGAGGGCGCTGGCCTTACATACAGCTGACCCAAGTTCCATCCCTGGCATCCCATAGGGTCCCCTGAGCTTGATTCCTAGCATAGAGCCAGGAGTGATGCCTGAGCACCGCCAGGTGTCCCCCCCCACACACACACAAATAAACAGAAACCCCCACATACCAGCCCACACACTCTTCCTCCCAGCCCCTGGAGACGGCCACCCCACTCCCCAATACCCCCCCCCCAAAAAAAAGATGGAGGGGATCACCCCATGGCCTGAACAGCAAGGCTTGTTCTGCCTCTCGACCCACAAGCAGTCCCGCCCACGTGGAACATCTGTGCTGGCCTCTGGGAGCTGCCCTCATGCTGTTTTCCTGGCCCCCACCCAGCGGCGCTTCACCGTGAGGAGCGGCCGCCCACAGCTGGGTGGTCCTGGTCTGCTGAGGGGCCAGGTAGGAAAGAGTGGGAACAAATGAAACAAATGGGTCAGCAGGGCCCCGGGGGCTGAGCCAACACTGCGGGGTTCCCTGAGAACCCTTGCAAGTGCCCCCTGGCACTGCCGGACATGACCCGCAAACCAAAAAAGATAAGAAAATGGCAACACTAACAACAAAAATGTAGATGGTGCTTGATAACAAGAGACAAATATTTTCAAGGCAGAGTTGGTTCCCGAGCCCAGGACACCAGAGGACTGACTACATTCCATCCCTTCTGTTGGGAGATACACCCCTAATCCCGACAGCAATGAGCATCTAGCACCCACCTGCCTCCAGCCAGCCTGAGGGGCTCAGCGTTCCGACAGCTGTAACAGCCTCCCAGGCTAGAATGAACTTGGGATTGCGCAGCACTCAGCAACCACACAGTCAGAAAGTGCAGAAGGTCTCCTCCCCTTCACCAGAGTCCCCCACCTGGGAGCCCAGGGCCACATCTCAAGACAGATCTGCTGTTCTGGTGGGAGCGCACGGAAGGGCCAGGTAAGCCAACTGACGAGAGTGAATCTTTTACTGTCCCCTAGAAGATACCAGTCAAAACAGAGCAGGGAGGCTGTGGGAGAGAGGTGAAGGGAAGCCCCTCCCGCCCCCGTCAGTGACTTTCTCTGTCCCCTCACCTATGTCCAGACAAAGGACAGCAGGGACCTCAACTGCATGCATGAGGCTGTGTCCTGAGTCCAAGGGAAAAACCCAAGGGGACAGGGCACCACTGGGCTACAGCACAGTGACAGGGCCCAGCGCAGGAAACCCCAGCAAGGGGCACAGTGACAGGGTCTCAGCTGCAGAGGTCAGGACAGGAGAGTGGACAATGGAGAGCAAAAGTCAGACACTGAAATGGACAGAGAAAGTCTGTCTCTGGTGGACACAGGTCAGCCCACACTGCTGCCGGAAGACAGCGAGGGATAGGACTTAGGAGAAGGGCACTAAGGGATGAGACAAGAGTCCTGAACATTAAGGACCCATCTACTGAAATGGAACAATAAATTGTAACTTCTGCAGCATCTGAGATTTACCTGTAAGATCCCACCGCACCAGGAACAAGCTCGCTCTGTGGGAAAATTCCTGCTGGGCAGAACAGACAGACAGACAGACACACACACACACACACACACACACACACACACACACACACACACCCCACATATACCCACCCCCACACACACACCACACATACCCACACAAACATATAACATATACACATACCACACACACATACCCACACATCCCACACACACACACCCCCCACATACACACACACACCACACACATACACACCCCCACACACATACCACAGGGAGAACCACAGGGCCACTGGGCACAGATCACAAACACCACAGACTGCAGCCCAGTCAACCCCGGGCCCTGGGTCTCCAGACACTGCGAGGTCCCCAAACCAGACTATGCACAGCAGACATGGGACACTGAGCAGATCTGTGCCTGCAGTTTTGTTCATGCCGAAGAGGACTCCACATCCTGATATCACACGATCAAACACATGTATACAAACACGCACATACACATGGGCACACATACACACACATGCATGCACTCATAAACACAAACACATGGCACACTCATGCACACATACACACAGACACACACATAAACACATGAGTGCATGCACATATATACACACATACACTCATGAACACGTACACTTGCACATACACAGGTTACAGATACATACATACACAAGGGCACAAGGATACATACATACATGCATGCACACACATACATACACATCACATGGACACAATCACAGGGACATACACTGGGCAGACACATCCATACAAACACACTCACATGCATACATGGCCACACACATATGCATGCACGCATGCATACATACACAGGGGTGCATACACAGAAGGCTACATGCACTCACACATATATACACTGGGCGTGCGCGCGCGCACACACACAAACACACACATAGAAGTACACGCATGCAGGCAGGCATGGCGAGACCAGCCACACTGTCTGCAGGACAAAACAATGCCAGGGACATGGACTGTCCCATCACCATCCCCTGCTGTGGCCCTGCCCCAGCCAACAGGGAGCCACATCCCTGCTGAGGCAGGGAGCAGGGTCTGGGGGGCAGCCAGGTCCTGCCAAGCAGGGGCTGCCCCGCAGCATAAGCAGCGTCCCCTGGCGCCCACCCTGTGCACTTCTGCTCCGAGTGAGTCATCCTGGAGACAGACAGACCCATGGGCACTGGTACACCTGTGCACACCTAGTCTAGGTGCCCAGGGCCCTGGGCAGAGACCTACCCTGTCCCCATGAAGCCAGCAGGGGCACCCTGTCCAGGGCTCGCTGAGGCCCCTGCACAAAGCTCGCCAGCCTGTGCGCTCGAGATTTAGAGCCCAGCCTTCGGGGAGGGGGGGGGGGGGGGCCCTGCTAGGGACCCGCCACCCGACTCTCAAGGGACCTCTAAGCTCGCAGCACCTTCTCTGTGTCCAGGGAAATCTTCCATTTGCCATGGTTTTTCCGGCCCAATACTACAGGCGTGTGGGCCTGCTGTCTGAGCTACCCCCTGACAGGCCCTGGCCCCACTGTCCAGCACTGTCTTGACCCACAGGGAGCCGGGCTGGAAGGAAGCTGCAGGCGGGGCCAGGCAGGCCCTCAAGAGCTGGGTGACATGAAGCAAGTCATAGATAGCCTCTCTGAGCCCGTTCCCACAGGCGTGAGGAGAGGGGCTCGGCGGGTCTCCCCTCAACAACTAGGGAAATGCAGCCCTACCAGCAGTGACCCCTGCGCATAGCCAGGAGCGGTCCGAGACTCGAGAGAGCCAGGGAGAATCGCACCACGAGGGGGGTGAGCAGGGTGTCTGATGCCCCTGGATCAGGCCCACCTAGGGATCACAAACGTAGGCCAGCCTCTCCCTCCAGCTACCCACAGCTCCATGTCTCCATGCAAAAGTGCAAACAAGGTAGGGTGCTGACTCACTCAGATCACCCCCTTGCCATGTCACAGGATGTCACCATTATCTGGATAGTAGTTTTTGCTTCTGGACCACACCTGGCAGTACTCCGGGTTTACTCCTGGCTCTGTGCTCAGGGATCAGACTGCTGGTAGGGCTCAGGGCTCCAGGGACAGAACCCAGGTCAGCCTTGGGCAAGGCCAGCACTTTACCTGCTGCACTGTCACTCCAGACCCGGGACCATCTATTTTCCCGACTCAAACACTAATCTAGATTTCCCATGGTCTCCTACCACCTCCGGTCTGCCCCCTATATCTAGTCAAAATAAGGATAATAATAAAGCCCATCCTAGGAGGTATGGTGCCACCAAGAGGTCAACCTGTACCTGTGGGGTGAGTGCATCAGCAGACTTGATGGTGCCTTCAGGCTTCCTGACACCCCAAACTGCCATTGTGCCTTTGGCTGGACCCCCAACAACTTGGGGCTAAGTTTAACAACGGCTAAAAGTTAGGTATGTGGAAGCCAGGCCCACAAACCACCTCTGGTTCAGCTATACAAGCTCATTTATTGGCTTATTTCAGAGACCCATAAATCTCAAAAGAGATCAAAAGATGCAGTTAGGGCCTGTAGCGCAGAGGTAGGCGGGAAACCGTGACTGAGATCTCCAGGCCCACTTGGATGGGGACTGGGCCTCCTCCCTCCAAGTCCCCAGTTTTCCAGTAGCTTGGCAGTCACACCCACAAACTGCCCCAGGCGCCACGCAATCTCATCAAGGCCAAGCCCAGAGACTATAAACTAAAGCTCCCAGAGGAGAACGACACAGAATCTCCTGGGCATTATATTCTATCCGTAACAAGCAATGCAAAACAAGTCATCTAGCACTGCCTTTCCAGCAGGTTTGAGTGGTGGTGAGACTGGTGTCAAAATAGTGAATGTAACCAAAGTAGAGAAAGAGTATGGGGAAAATTGTCTGCCACATAGGCAGGGGAAGGGTTAGAATGGGGCAGAATGGCAGGGTGGGCGGGGAGATATTGGGGATTTTGGTGGTGGAAAATGTGCACTGGTGAAGGGATGGGTGTTTGATGACTGTATGACCGAAGCTCAAACATGAGAGCTTTGTAACTGTATCTCACAGTGAATCAATAAAAAGGGGGGGAAATAATAATAAAATTAAATTAACATTCTTAATTAAAAAAAAGTAGTGTGGAGTTCATGCCCAATTCAATCAGCTTAATCAAAGGCTGAATAAATAGCAGTACTCCGACATTATAAAATAATAATAATGAAGCACTGTGGAAGCACTGTCATCCTGTTGTTCACCAATTCACTCGAGCAGGCACCAGTAACGTCTCCACTGTGAGATTTGTTGTTACTGTTTTGGCATACTGAATACGCCACATGGAGCTTGCCAGGCTCTGCCGTGCGGGTGGGATACTCTTGGTAGCTTGCTGGCCTCTCCAAGAGGGACAGAGGAATCAAACCCGGGTCAGCCACGTTCAAGGCAAATGCCCTACCTGCTGTGGTATTGCTCCAATCCATAATAATAATAAAAATAATTTAAAAAAAATAATAAAGTCCATCCGGCCTTGCTCCAGGCATGGAAATCCACTGACTTTCACAGGCCTGCCTGCGGGGCCACTTGTGTCTGCAGCCCAGCTCACGGAGGGTGGTCGCATGAGCCCCATCCCGCCACCCCTGCCTACCCACTGTCAGAGGTCTTCCTCCTCCCCGTGGCCTGACTCAAGGGCTCCGTCAGTGTGTGTGGGGGGGGGGGTCAGGAAGAGGAGACAAGAAGCAGAGTCCTCAAGGCTCCCGACAAAGCCACCCACAGATGCCACTCAACCCTCGGCTGGAGCTCAAGCTCATAAACAGGCAGGCGCTCCGGCCACAGCGGGCCTCAGCTGGGGTCCCACTGCTGCCCCCCCAACCCTAGGTGCCTTTCCTCCTCCCTCCCAGAGGGGGACTCCGATGTCCCCTGGGCTGCCAGCACAGGTCCTTCCTGCAGCAGCTGCCCTTGTCACGCCCCGCCACCACTAACTCTGTGCCCTGTGCCCCTGAGATGTAACACCTTAACTCTCCCAGGGTGGAAAGAAGTCAGCCTCCGGAGAGAGGGGAGGAGGGGAAGGCCAGCTTTGCATGCAGCCAGCCCAGGTTCCCTCCCCACCACACACGGGACTCCCCAGGCTCAGTCAGAACTGATCCCCGAGCACAGTGGGGAGTGGGCCCAAGCTGAACAGAAGGCTGGACAGATGCCACAGAGGGCAAGGCCTTGCCTGAGACCAACCCAGCTCAATCCCTGACACAAACACACCCAGAGTCCCCAGAAGTGATCCCGGAGCACAGAGCCAGGAGTAACTCTGAGCACTCTGGGCGTGGCTCAGAGAGAAAGCATCAAAACTCCCTTCCTCCCATTCCTCCCTTTATTGCCAGAACACTCCATTCCATCCCCCTTCCCCCCCACCCTACCCCTTGGGCCATCTTCCATCAGCCCTGGGGCCTCTCTGGAGGCCACACAGGCTGTGGTCAGCCCTTCCAGAATTAGTCACCAGATAAATGCACCTGAATATTTATCTACTTATTGTTTGCTGAGTTCACTCAACTCACAACTACTGCTGAGTCCTGTGCTAGAACAACTTTTGGCCTTACATACAAATAACTGTTAGCTCCCCCATTCCCCTAAGCTGCACCCCCAGTAAGCAGATCCCTTCATGTGGGCCTTCTCCCCCTCACACTCTGCCACATCAGTCCCGGCTGCAGCACTCTGGGGCTTTCAAGCCCACGGCTTGGGGGAATGTGGAACTGGACACGCCTTTATTTATTTATTTATTTATTTATTTATTTATTTATTTATTTATTTATTTATGGCCATATTATTTCATTTTGGTTTTTTTAATTTTCTTTAAATTTTATTTTAATGAATCGCCATGAGACACAGTTGTAGGATAACAGCCACGTAGTTTAGGTTTATTCAGTTACTCCCGTTACAGTGCTCCTATTCCTCTTTGTTTATTTGTAGCTTCTTTCTTAGTGTTCTGTTGACTTGTAAATAATGTTTTTCCCTTCTCCTTGAGTCCTTTGCATAGTTTATTCAGAGCAAGTCCTTTTTGTATGGACACAGGAAGACTTAACAAATGTTATGCTTTTGTAACCTGGGAATCATTTGACTCTACATGATATTTTCCTCCAGGGCATCTGTTCTCTTGACCTAAGCCTCAGCTGCCCTTACTTCCTAGCACCCCCAAAGCACGGTCCCGACGTGGGACAAGAAGGACCCAGGGCAAGCGGTGAGTTGTGTGCTACCCTGGCATCGAGATGGGCCTGGCCAAAGTGCCTAATGCTTAACTATAAGTTAAGAGCTTGATCATGGACAAATGCTGTCATGATCCAAACAGTGATGCTAGATTTGGACCCTGCTAGGGTGAGGAATGATTAATCTGGCCTGAGTGCTGTGGTCTGAGCCTGTGGCAAGATGTTGCCAGGAGAGCTGCCTTGCAAGCCTCAATGTATCCCTTGCTATGTCCATACAAAAATAACTAGTATTAAGATGTTAATAAGTTCCTGGACTAAGGAAAAGAAAAAAACCTTAAGAGTGAGGAAGGGCTTTGGAGTGCCCTGCCCTCAGGAAGGGCTTTCTTATGTTGATTTGGCTACCTGGCTGGTTGTAGTCTAGAGGGCAAGGTGGGAGAGACAAATAGGGGGAGAGACTAGAGAATCCAGAGAGGCGGCAGTTGATCCAGAGAGAGGCCAGAGCTGGGAGTGCAGGAGATGAGAAAGATGGAAGATTGAATAAACGGTAACTAATCAGCAACCAGCTTGGTCCTCGTTCTTCCTTCGCCTGTCCTTGACCACCGGCCGTCCCGATCCAGTCCACACACTGCGGTTCCAGAGCACCGAACGCGGGCGGTGAGACAGAGCTGCCCGGAGAGCCCGCGAGTGCACGCACCCCCTCAGTGTTCTTTAGTTTTTTACACACAGTTACAGACTTTAAAACTTTCGTGATTACAGTTCAGTCATACAATGATCGAGCACCCATCCCTCCACCAGTGCCTGTTCTCTACCACCAATATTCCCAGTATCCCTCCTGCCACCCCCGCCCCTTCCTACCCCCTGCCTCTATGGCAGGCACCTTCCTTCTTACTCTATCCTTTTGGGTGTTATGATATGCAATACAGGTAATAAGTGGCCATCATGTTCAGTCCATAGTCTACTTTCAGCATGCATCTACCATCCCCAAGCAAGCCCTCCAAGCATCATTTACTTGGTGGGTCCCTTCACCATCTGAGCTGCTTTTCCCCCAGCATGTGAGACCGGCTTCCAAGCTGTGGAGCCATCCTCCTGGCCCTCTACTGTCCTTAGGTGTTAGTCTCATATTATGTTACTTTATATTCCACAAATGAGTGCAGTCATTCTATGTCTGTCCCTCTCTTTCTGACTCATTTCACTTAGCATGATACTCTCCATGTCCATCCACTTATATACAAATTTCATGATTTCATTTTTTCTAATAGCTACATAGTATTCCATTGTGTAGATATACCAAAGTTTCTTTAACCAGTCATCTGTTCTTGGGCACTCGGGTTTTTTCCAGATTCTGGCTATTATAAACAGTGCTGCAATGAACATAACAAGTGCAGATGTCATTCTACTGTACTGTTTGCATCTCCAAGATATATTCCCAGAAGTGGTATGGTTGGGTCAAATGGGAGCTCAACTTCTAGTTTTTTTTGGAAACATCCAAGCAAGTGGAAACAGAGATAAACAAATAGGACTATCTTAAACTAAGAAGCTTCTGCACCTCAAAAGAAACAGTAACCAGGATACAAAGACAGTCTACAGAATGGGAAAGAATATTCACCCACTACCCCTCTGACAAGGGATTAATATCAAGGATATATACAAGGCACTGGTTGAACTCTACAAGAAGAAAACATCCAATCCCATCAGAAAACAGGGCAATGAAATGAACAGAAACTTTCTCGAAGAAGAAATCCAAATGTCCAAAAAGCACATGAAAAAATGCTCTTCATCACTAACCATCAGGGAGATGCAGATTAAAACAACCATGGGATATTATCTCACACCACAGAGACTGGCCCACGTCCAGAAAAACAAAAGCAACCAGGGTTGGTGTGGGCCTGGGGAGAAAGAGGCTCTCCTGCACTGCTGGTGGGAATGCCGACTGGTCTTGCCCTTTTCGAAAATAATGACACTCCTTGGAAAAAAAAAAAAATCAGGGGCTAGAGCAATAATTGCACAGCAGGTAAGGAATCTGCCCGGTAATCAACCAGACCAGGTTTGACCCCCAGCACTCCACGGGCCCCCCAAGCCTTCCATGAGTAATCCCTGAGCACCACTGGGTGTGCCCCAAAACCAAACCAAACAACAAAAAAAAATTAAAGGACTCCACGGCCGACGCCCCATTCTCAGTGCAGTCCCCGCCAATAGCTGGCCCCTGGAAGGCCAAGCCAAGGAGGCCTGGCTCCCGTGGGAGGACCTGACTGCTGAGCCAGCCCCACATTTCCCAGGCGGCAGGTAGGGGAAGTGTCTCGACTGGTTCAAAGCGGCCTGGTGGACCCCAGGCACAGGGCATCTGCTGGACTCGTTCCACTCCCACCGTGAACTGACCCTCCTGCCCCCGGCCCAAGGCCATGTGACTCAGCATCTTGCCCCCACCCTGTCCTGTGTGCTGTCTGTTCCCTGGCCCAGAGACAGGGGAGCCTGCCTGACCTTTCTGGTGCTGCCTGGCTGCCCGCCAAGGGGAGAGTGGAAAGAAAAACACTGAACGCTTCCTTCTCAGCCCCGAAGATGCGCCTTCTCATGGTGACTCCCTCGCCCCATCTGGTTCCTTCTCAGAAAGTGGCCACCCCAGCGCTAACACACACAATACACATCTGTGAATGAGTTGGCTGAGGTGGCCGCGCACCAATGCTGGCGACACAGAGCACGTGACAGATCGTATCCAAGCTCCTGGGCTTCCTGACCCCAGCCCACCCTGCCATGGGACCTGCCCTGGGCTTTTTCTCTGGCTTGTTTTTGAGGCAAACCGTGCTGCACCCCCAGGTCTGAAGAGCCCTCAGGGTGCTGGGGACTGAACTCGGGTCAGCCGCGCGCAAAGCCCCTCCCGTCTCTCTGGGCCTCACGGGAGACCTGTCCACCCCGTCACCTCAGCTCGGCCCCAAGTACAGGCTGCTTTCCCAGGACCTAGACTCCCAGGAAAGCATCCCTAACGCCCCAAAAGCAATTCTGAATTGCAGCATTTCCCCAAGAAGTACTCTCACAGACAACAGTACTGAGAGAGCCTCTGCAAACAGCAGTCTGGCCGGGCCCCCTGCGGTGGGCTTGCTCAGCACTCCCAAGCCCCTGAAACTTCCTGCCGTAGGAGCCACAAACTCAGGTTCTGGCATCAGAGGCACAGGACAGGGGGACACTCTGCACGTGACGACCTGAGCCCTGAGCACATTACAGGCTCCTCAAGCCCCCGGTCCCCACACCTGCCTCCATGCTCCACCACAGCGCCCCCAGCTGGTGCACCTGCCACACCCCTGCAGGCCCCTCTGAGCCGCTCCCGAGAGCTGTGGCAGGGGAGGGTACTGTGAACTCCGACTCAGACCCTGTCACTTTCTGCCTGAAGGTCCCATGGCTCTTCTATGCTTCTAAGGGCAGAGACAATCCATCTTTCTTTTTCCCACCTCCTCGCCAGCCTGCAGCGTGGCTGGGTCTCCTGGATCAAAGCCCAGTCCCATGACTGCACACTTGCCTAGACCAGCCTCTGCCAATGGGCCCTCTGCCAGGCTTCTCCTGCCAACGCTCACGAGCGGCCTGCGTGGCCCAATAACTTCAGTTCACATGGTGCTTGAACTCACCACTGAGCACTTGCCACTGAGCCATCCTTGAGGCCCCAACAAACCTTCTCCACTTGATGAGCCAGGGTGTTTGTTCTGTTCCAGATAGGCAACCCGCTCCCTTTCACCCCCTGGCTCCTGTTCAACCCCGGCCCGACCCCAAGACCTCCTGGGGAAAGGCCCAGCTGCCTTCTTCCACAAGTCCCACCAGGAATACCCCTTCCCCTGTATTCCCTCCTGTGATACTTGTCCTTCACTCCATCTCTCCTCCATTCCCAGAGTTCAGGAGCTCCATTTCAATCAGTTCTGCTCATCAGTCTTGCTTGTACAAGTAGCATTTATCTGCACTGCCAAGCCAGTTGCAGCTTCCTAGAAACATGCTTTCATTTTTATTGTCAATTAGTGACTTTTCAGGCTTTCAGAGTCATGCTTTTATATGAAAATAGATGTCTTCCTAACTCCTCACCCTTCACATGGGACTAACCAAAGCTATAAGGCCCTGAGATCAGTTTATAGAGGGGGAGGTATAGCAAAGCAGAACACTTGTCTGGCTTTGTGTGAACCCTGGGTTACATTGCCAGCATTATTAAAAACACAGGAAGGGAAGGGCAGTGTAGGAAAAGGAGAGGAAGGGGAGACGGGGAGGAGGAGACGGGGCAGTTAGACAGGGGCTAACGTACTTGCCTCCCATATAGCTGACCTGGGTTCAATCCTGACACCACACATGGTACTCTGAGCACAGAGCTGAGAGTAAGTGACTCCTGAGCACAGACGGGAAGTAAGCCTGAGCACAGCTCGGTGTGACAAAAAAAAAAAAAAAAAAACAATAAGGAAAGAGGAAGGGAGGGAGGAAACTAGTAAGGTATGCTGAGGAGGACCCAGGGCAAGTAAGAGGTGGAGTGCTCTGGAGTACCTCGGCCAGTTCCTTGTACTGTCCCAAGCCTGCATGTGCCAGCGTGGCAGAGGGAGAGCTCTCCAGGGTGCAGCCCCAGCGCGTGTCGTGTCCACGGGCGCCTGGGACAGCAGCCTCTGTACAAGAGGGCCAGGAGCCGGAGAACCCTGCTGTGTGCTCGGATTCAGAACAAGCAAATGTCTCAGAAAACAGGGGCGGGCGCAAATAAAAGCGAGTCCATCTACACCAAGGAAAATAATACAAGTCCTCATACAAATCACCCTCAATACTTCCCGGGACAAATTGGATTAGGATGACTCTTCTGGTGCTGATAACATGTCTCCAAAATCATTCATCAGCGCAGTCACCCCCAGCTGTGGGTGGCGATGCCATGTGGGGTCATGGAACTTAAAGCTGAAAGAGGAATCACAGTCAGGCTCGTCACCTGCTTATGTGTGCAGGGCCGTGGGGAAATGTCCTGGGCAAAAGAGCTCTCGAGCAGACATTCAGGAAACCCAGAATCTAGAGACCCCAGAGCTGAGCTGGTTGCGCACTAAGGGGCAGATCTCTCTGCTCTCCGGAGACTGAAGGTCCCTGGACCTACTACTCAATCACCTCCCTTTCTCCACTCCATGATATTCTGAGGCCAAAGGACAAATTAGACTGTTTTTCAGAAGCCTCCGAGGCATAAATACCAGAAACTGGCTTTGAAGTAAGTTTGATTCCATAGAGATGAGCAGGAAACAGAGATCACTCCTGACAGGGCAGTGAGGGCACCCCCACCAAATCTCATGAGGACAGACAGAGGGTCCAAAGTCAGGCTACCTTATGACCCACCAGCACCAGGAATGCGCCCGAGTCAAGAAGGCTGGTCATGGCTGAGCTGGCCGACAAGAACACCAGGGCCCACTCAGCTGCTGATACCCCAATTCTGGGCTACACGTGCCAGCGACATCAGGAAATTCTTGGGGAAAGTTTCTGGCAGAAGCAGCTACAGGAGAAACCTGATATCTAAAAACAAGACTAGGACCACCACATCACAAACACGAATCCTTCAATCTCTGAAGGCTGGGAAGGAGGGAAAGGAAAATGGAACAAGACCCTACTACAACTTCAGGGAACTTCAAGGGCAGCAGCTAAGGTCCCGGTGCCTCTGACATAGGCATGAAGGCAGGAGCAGGGCAAAGGAGCCCCTTCTGGCTTCGAAGCCTGAGTTCCATGAGAAGCACATGGAGACGTTTAGTGGGGCTGGCAGCCGTGCCAGCAGCTGAGGTCATGCGGAGAAACTCAAGCTGCCAGGAACACCCTTGGCTAAAGTCAGCTGGACGGGATGAACCAAGCTCTGTGGCACCCTCACAAGTGGCTGGGATTCAGGAAAGAACAGAGAGAGACACCCCGAGTCGTTCTCGGATGGAAAATGGATCCACACCTGTTCATAATTAGTCGGAGAGTTAGAGTTGGGACGGCTAAGGCCCCACGAGAAAGAACTGAAAGCTCAGGGGCCAGATCCCAACCCAAAACACAGCCCACCCTGTCATTAATGTTCCACTCCCACAATAACAATCATCATGGGATTTATATTCCCGTGTAGGCCTCCGAATGGTGCTCAAGGCGCCCAGGGCCAGCCCCAGCCGTGCTCAGCCATAAGTGCAGACAGGGAAGCAGGACTGCCCAAGCCTGAGTGCTGGGACCAAGGGCCCTCACCCCAGCACTTTCCCTGGCCCCTGATTCACACCTTGAATGAGTCTGTTCATGATGACCCCTGGTGAGTGAGGGGTCCAAGGGAGAATCCAGTGCAGAGGCCTAAAAGACTGGGTGGGGGCCAGGAGGGTTTGGCCACACCCTAGATTTTATCAGGGCAGTAACAGAAAGCTAGAGATGAGGAGGGGATAGAGAATTGTTTGTATTCCCATCATAAATGAAGCTTCTTGGCCTCCATTTCGGACCACAGATCCTTCCCTCACATGCTATCCAGTTATAAGGCGTCATCAAATGGCTTCGCCTTTGGACAAAAAGTCGCAAGCTGAGCCTGTAAATGTGGTGTTCCTAAGTAGCAAGTGCAGGCATTAGAGTCTCGTCTCTGCACTCGCACTCCTACCCATGGGAGGCGGGATCTGAAGTGCATCAGGCTGCCATCTCCAGTGCTCTCCGTGAATCTGTGTGCTATGGGGTGCAGCCACAGCCTCACCACACCCTGCAGCCCCTTTCCTGAAGAGGAATGCGTGGGCTATAGCTCACTTTTTGGTTTCTTTGCTTGTGTTTTTGTTTTGCTGGCCCTATGCTCAGCTATCATTCCTGGTAGGGCTCAGAGGGCCATGTTGGGGTACCAGGGATTGAACTCCATTGGTCTCAGGCAAAGCCAGCACCCACCTTCCCTGCCGCACTATCTCACCAGTCCAAGGCTGTGTTCCACTTCCTTCTTGGTCCCTGGAACCAATGTCATAGATAGAATTGATGCTCAAATAAAAGATTCTTGGGGCCGGAGCGATAGCGCAGCGGGTAGGGCGCTTGCCTTGCACTCGGCCGACCTGGGTTCGATCCCCGGCATCCCATATGGTCCCCCAAGCACTGCCAGGAGCAATTCCTGAGTGCAAAGCCAGGAGTAACCCCTGAGCATCGCTGGGTGTGACCCAAAAAGCAAAATAATAATAATAATAATAATAAAATAAATAAAAGATTCTTCACTGTATCACTATAATCCCATTGCTCATCGATTTGCTCGAGTGGGCACCAGTAACGTCTCCATTGTGAGACTTGTTACTATTTTTGGCATATTGAATATGCCACGGGTAGCTTGCCTGGCTCTCCAAGAGGAATCAAACCCAGGTCAGCCACATGCAAGGCAAACACCCTACCCGCTTTGCTATCACTCCAGCCCAAAAGATTCTTTTTTTTTTTTTTTTTTTTTTTTGCTTTTTTTGGGTTTCACCCGGCAATGCACAGGGGTTACTCCTGGCTCTGCACTCAGGAATTACTCCTGGCGGTGCTCAGGGGACCATATGGGATGCTGGGAATCGAACCTGGGTCGGCCACGTGCAAGGCAAACGCCCTACCCGCTGTGCTATCACTCCAGCCCCCCAGCCCAAAAGATTCTTAATTAACTAGCTTAATAACTCACATAATTTACTAAACTCAAGTAACTAACTTCCTAGTTAGTTCTTAATATCCCAGCAGGGAAAGTAATCAAGTGCCCAGTAGAACCACAAGACTGAGAGAATGGAATTTACAAATTTATAATATTGGGGAAGGAGAGATAATATAGCAAGTAGGGTACTGGCCTTGCATACAAGGTCAACCCGTGTTCGATCCTCAGCACCCCAGTGGGTTCTCCAAGCACTACCTGGAGTGATCCCTGAGTTCAGAGCTACCTACAGACCTGCTAAGATGCCCTCCTTGTGGTTCTAGCACGGGAAACAAGCCAGCAGGACCAAGCAGCCCAGGAACCACAGCGCCTTCCCATGGCTGAAGACAGGGTCTCTGACCAGTCCTGCTCCAGCTGACAGAATAGTCTCCACACCCCCCTCTGCCTCTCTCTCTCTCTCTCTCTCTCCCTCTCTCTCTCTCTCTCTCTCCCTCTCCTCTCTCCCTCTCTCTCTCTCTCCCTCTCCTCTCTCCCTCTCTCTCCATCTCCCTCTGCCTTTCTCCCTCTCTCTATCTCCCTCTGCCTCTCTTCCTCTCTCCCTCTCTCTCTCCCTCTGCCTCTCTCTCTTTCTCTCTCCCTCTCCCCTCTGCCTCTCTTTCTCTTTCTCTGTCCCCTCTCTCTCCCCTCTCTCCCTCTCTCTCTGTCCCCCTCTCTCCTCTCTCCCTCTCTTTCCCTCTCTCTCCCTCTTTCTCTCTCTCTCTCTCTCTCTCTCTCTCTCCCTCCCTCCCTCCCTCCCTCCCTCCCTCCCTCCCTCTCTCTTCCTCTCCTCCTTCCACAACTCTGGCTTGAAACTTTCACTACTTTCAAGAAAAAAACTGATGTACCTGAACTGAGTCACCAGTCCTTCCCTGCAAACCAGAATCCTGAACTCATGACCAAGGACAGTCAGTCCAGCTCTCACGTGCCAGCCTCCTTCCCCGCTGATTCCAATGCCCAAACAGACTTCAGAGCTGTAACTACTGAGCTGCCCAGAGGCAACAGCTTGACACAGAACCCGTGTCACTGAGGCAAGGAACACACCTGCTTCAAGGTACTCAAGCAGGAAGGGGAAGGGAGCATGGGAACAAAAGACTCATACCCCAGGGGCTGCCTCTGACTCCCGCCAAGAGCCATGTCAGAGAGGCAGGCTCCAAGGGGGTGCAGAGACAGTGGCATGTGTGAGCCAGGGCGTCCACTTCCTCCTCAGAGTGAAAGAGTCACAGTCCTCCCCAGCTAGGAGAGAAACTTGGCAATCATTTTCAAGACTGTGCCAGGAGAAGCTTTGTTTCCACTTGAGGAAATGGCACCTTTTCTCCTCGCAGAAGCCAAATGCCCAGAAGTCTCAAGGCCACATTGCGAGCTGGCCCTTAGGACCTCTGAGGCCCAGAGCCAGTGTCTCTATTCCTTCCCGACGCCCCAAGTTACTCCTTCTGAACTTATCTTCGCCACACTCTTTTACAAAATATCTGGGTTTTCAACTTCAGTGTATGTGCTTTTGTGAGTTGCCTCAGTTCACCCCATGAATAAACAGTCACAAAAAATTGCTCCAGAAATTTCCCTCCAGATTAGACTATCACCAAAGCAAACAAATGCTGAGACGGGATCAATAAGAGGCATGAAGGAGGGGGACAATGGTGCTGGGATCTTGAAACACAGACGAGGGATTGGCGTGGCAGCTCTGCAACTAGAACGAGTTCAATATCATTGTACACTGTGATAACTCAAAAAAATAGAGTATGAGTAAAAGGCTGTGAGTGTGAGAAAGACAGTGTATATGTGCGAGAGGCTATGTGTGAGAGAGAGACCGTGTATATGAGACAGAAAGAGTAAGTGTATGAGGAAGTGTGTATGAGAGAGATGGAATATGTGTGTGTGAGAGAGACTGTCAAAAAGAGGGTGTATGAGAGATACAGTATGTGTGTGAGAGAGAGACTGTGTGTTCGAGAAAGACAGTGTGTGTGGAGATGTGTGTGAGACACAGTATTTCGAGAGAGAGACTGTGTGTGTGCACAGACGAGGGAGACACAGAGAGTGTGTGTGTGTATCTGAGAGAGTGCACATGCTATTAGGAGAGACAGATAATGTGTAGGGCTGCCCTCACATGTGAATGACTGCTTTCTCTTGTTTGTTACCTTCTGCAGGCTGGGGGCATTCTTGGCTATTATTTTTATAAGAAAAATTTCTGTTTACTCCTCCTTTTGCCTTTCAAAACAATTCATGACATAAATATTGTTCCTCCTAAGGTTGAATTATCTTCATTTTCTAAAGTTTGTTTTACTTACGGTCCTTATTATTAATTGATTTCTACTACCCTATTCTTTGTTTACGTGCAAAGCTAGCATTTTCCCCCATACATTCTCTCTCTCCCTCCCTCTCTTTCTCCCTCTCTCCCTCTCTCTCTCTCTCCTTCTCTCTCCCTCTCTACCCGCACTCTCTCTCCCTCTCTCTCTCCTCCCCTAGTCTCCATTTTATTCCCCTTCACTACCTTTTCCTTGGCTCTGGTGCCGTGATATCACTTCCATTTCCACAGAAAGGAGAATAATGGGGCCCTAAAGTGTGATTGGCCTTTTAATCTGCCAGGAGATTAAGCAAGGGAAGGTGGATGCTTTCCCTGGCCCAGACTTCCTGCCTTCGTGTGCAAGCCAAGGCCCCAGGAGACGGGAGTGTTGAGCTCAGCACAGCTGGGCCTGGCTCTGTCCGGGGTACCAGGCAGGTGCTGATTCACTGCAGTCACCACCTAAGGAGCAGCCCACAGCCCTGAGTCACCCACACCTCAGATTCCAGTGCCCTGATCTGGCAGTCCACAAACTCTTGAATTCCTGGCCCTCCTGAAACCTGCATGGTCTACTGATTTACCTGGCCTGGCTCCTGGATTTCTCTAGGAGAAAACTGTGAGGTCATCAGAAGAGCTCAGTGAGAATGGTATACCAGGAGAGAAACCAGGGAGCTAAAGCCTTATTAAACTTCTGACCAGAGTACTGGGCTGTGGTCAGGTATGCAGTTTTAACCCCATTCCCTAGCGGAAAAATAATCCTCCAACTATATTGTGGGAGAGACTATATGTTGTCAGAGAGAGATATATATATACTACCATATGCCTATACACCATTCAACTTACAATAAAGCAAGCCTTTTTGGGAGGGCTGGAGCGATAGCACAGAGGGTAGGGCGTTTGCCTTGCATGCAGCCAACCCAGGTTCGATTCCCAGCATCCCATATGGCCCCCTGAGCACTGCCAGGAGTGATTCCTGAGTACAGAGCCAGGAGTAACCCCTGAGCATCGCCAGGTGTGACCCAAAAAGAAAAAAGAAAAGAAAGCCTTTTCCAGCTGTATTTTACTGAAATAACTATAAGACAAAAAGAAATCTTACAATTACAATTTTTTTCTTTCGTTTTTTGATTTTGTTTTTGTTTTGGGGCCACACCCAGCAGTACTCAAGGCTCACTCCTGGGTCTACGCTCAGGGATCACTCCTTGGAAAGCTCGGGGGACTGTATATGTGTCATTTTGAAATAGTGCTCTTTTGGATCTTCGGGGCAGATGCAAGGAGGGAAACTGCTGGGCCATGAGGGAGGTGAGAACTCAGTCAGCCCAGAGACAGGGTTTGGAGGGACAAGATCACTCATACATTGGTGACAAAATATATAAAGATTCTGATTTTCTTGAAAATTTTTTCTCACTATTTGTTTATTTCTTCTTTTTTCTCACTATTTCTTTAAAAGTCAACATGTACATGTAGAAATCAAGGATAAAGTAAGAAGAAGCAGACAGGAAGTGACAGGGGGTAGGGGACAAGGGCCTGGGGTACCTCATGGTAAGAGGGCGATAACTCTATATCCAAATCACAGTCAACAGCACTGAATGCAGGAAATTCGAACCACAGTCACTGAACTTCAAAGTGTGCCTGTCAAAGGGCCACGCTGGGGCGAAGATGGTTGGGGGGACAGTGGGGATCCTGGGGACACAAGTGGAGGGGAGCTGACCCTGGTGGTGGGATCAGTGATGGAACAGTGTATGCCTGACACTCAACAATAAAAACAATAAACAACTTTGTAAGCCACAATATCTTTTTTTTTTAATTTTAAAAACTCAACATGTAACTTACCAATCAACCTTGTTCTCCAAAACATTTATTCAGTGTGCAGTCACTCCCTAGAAGTTAGGGGAACATGTGGTGCTGGGAATCAAATCTGGGGCTCCTGCATGCAAAGCATGAGCTTCAGCTCTTTAAGGCATTTCCCTGGACATCCTAGGTGTTTATCCCAAAACATTACGATACAACCACATCAAAAACTGCACGTGTTTTTCATTATAGTGGCTCCAGGCTAGTAGCAGCTCTAACACTCTTTGATGGTTAAACAAATCATCATACATTCATACCATGAACAATAATAAAAAGGAACAAACTGCCAGTAGAGAGATGAAATGATGCTTTGCATCACCAAAGGGGACTCAAGTCACTTGTCCCCTTCCAGTTTATCACATGCACCTAAACGTCATTGACTGAGTAATGGAGCTTCACAATAAAGCCACGCCTGCTGCTTGATTGTTCTGGTTTTGGGCCACACCTGGTGAGGCTCAGGGGTTACTCCTGGCTGGACACTCAGGGATCACTCCCAGGGGGCCTCCGGGGACCAAATGGGGTGCTGGGGATGGCACCCTAGTCAGCCTCGTGCAAAGAGGTGCCCTGCCCACTGTGCTCAGGCCCCAGTGCTGGCTGCTCGTACGTGCAGTAGCGAAGGCATCCACACAGGACTCCCATGGTGCGTAAGGCAGACCCACACACTGCCTCTCGCCTTCTCTCTGCTCATCCATCTCCCCTCTGGATCAGCGTGCTTCTCGGGCCCACCCGATGTGCTGCTGCTCCGGCTCCCGGCCCTGTCCTGTTCAGCTCCCATCCCCTCCTTACACCCCCAGCTTTCTGGCTTGCTCACTCTTGATGTCCCCCACTCACATCCGCCTGGCAGGCCAGCTGCTGTCCGAGCGTCTCTGGGTGGATGGAGCAAAGGCTGTTGGAGGGCAATGGTAACAACAGCAAGGGAGTGGGCAGGGACCGTGAAATGCAGGATCAGCAGAGTTCCCTGCTAGGGTGACCCTCTGGAGGCTGGGAGACTGGGAGAAGTGGAGTTTCTCTCAGCACCTGGTGGGGAAGTGGCTGCATTCCTGCTCCCCTCGACGCACGCTGAACCCACCCACTGCCAAACTCTAACAGGTAAAATCCGCCTTTCACTCAGAGCAACAGGACAGTGGGTAGGGTTATTGGCTTCGCATGCAGCTGACCTGGGTTCAACTCTCGGCCCCACCCCTCTCCAGCAGTGATCCCTGAGTGCAGAGCCAGGAGTAAGCCCTGAGCACCACCAGATATGCCCCCCAAAATTAAATAAACAAACGAAATAATCCACCTTTGGATCACTAGTATTACTTAGGAGCCTAGGTTTAACTGGAACATTTAGGGATTTTTTTTTTTGTATGTGGAAAATATATTTTTATTCTACCCTCTAAATTCTGACTTAAATGGACAGGTAAAACATACAAATATATAGCTACATATATTCTTAAAATAACTGAAAATTAGAACTGAATACCACCCACACACTGCGCATTTTTTGCTGGAGAATAGCTATCAAGAATTTCTCTGTTTGGGAGATCAGACTCAAATAATGTGAACAAGCAGTTCTGAAGCCCAATGACAAGCAATAAAATTCAAGAGCTGGAGGGAAAACAGGCACTGGCCTTAACTGTGGTGATTGGATTCTACTAGTCAACGCCCAGGCCCTTGTGTACATTTTTGTTTCCTGCTGTCTGAAAAGTAGACTGGATTCTGCTCAAAATTTCTCCTTACATGCCAGACTGAGACGAAAAATGGTAGTGGGGTAGGGCCTGACCTATGAACTAACAGGATGGGTGACACAGATGAAGTGAGACTCGATGATCTGTGTTGCCTCTCCAAATCCCGGGCTACCTACACATCCTCCCTCTCTCTCAGTCATACACTCTCTGTGTTTCCCTCAACTGTGCACAGTCTCTCTATCATACATCGAATGTCTCTCACAAATACCCTCTCTAATAGTCTCTTTCACACACCATCTTCACATACACACACACACCCCCTTTTCTCAAACACATACTCTTGCTCTCATGTACAGACTCTCTCTTTATCAAAGCGTCCATTCTTTCTAATCCATCCTTCCTTCCTTCCTTCCTTCCTTCCTTCCTTCCTTCCTTCCTTCCTTCCTTCCTTCCTTCCTTCCTTCCTTCCACCTGTCTTTCTTTCCTCTTTCTTCCTTTCTTTTTCTTTCTTCCTTTCATTTTTTTCCCCACCACTTCTGCAGTGTGCTGGGCTTATTCTGAGTCTGTGCTCAGGGATTACTCCAGGCAGTGCTTTAGGGACCACTTGAGATATGAGGTGCCAGGGATCAAGCCTGTTTGGCTGTGTGCAAGGCAACTGCCCTACCCTCTGTACTATCACACCATCCCTCCATTCTCTTTCATTTCAGGCACCGTGGTTTGCAGTCCTGCTAATGGCGATTCATGCACAAACTACTCCAGCCCACATTCTCCGCTGTGCCCGCCCCATGGCTCCCACCCTGTCTCTCTGCCGGGTAAACGTCCCTCTAAAGACCAGTCTCGAGGTATTTTGCCTTTGTGCACTGATTCCCCATTATGTTTCCTCACAGCCCACAGTGGAGGCGTCACCCTGCGTCACTCCTCTCCTGACTATCCTCACTCAGCAGGACATGCTCCGGCCTCAATGCTACAGCAGGAACTCCGAATCCAGCCTTGGCCCTGCGGCTGCTCCATTCTGAGAAAGGGTGTGTCATGGGCTCCTGCAATTCAACTGCCTTCTACAATGGCCTGTGGGTTGCCATTTCATCAGTTTAATAACCTTCTAGCACCAGAGGTTTAAAAACAGAAGTGGGGGGCCGGAGCGAATGCACAGCGGATAGGGCGTTTGCCTTGCACGCGGCCGACCTGGGTTCGATCCCCGGCATCCCATAGGTCCCCCAAGCACTGCCAGGAGCAATTCCTGAGTGAAGAGCCAGGAGTAACCCCTGAGCATCGCTGGGTGTGACCCAAAAAGCAAAAAAAAAAAAAAAAAAAAACAGAAGTGGGGGGAGGGTGGAGCGACAGTACAGCGGGTAGGGTGTTTGCCTTGCACATGGCCAACCCAGGCTCAATTCCCAGCATCCCATATGGTCCCCTGAGTACCACCAGGAGTAATTCCTGAGTGCAGAGCTAGAAATACCCTCTCAGTGTCGCCAGGTGTGATCAAAATTAAAAAAAAAAAAAAAAAAGGCAGTGCCCTAAGTGCCAGATAGTCAGCAGGTAGTGCACTTGCCCTGCAATCACTGACTCAGGTTCAATCCCCAGCACCCCATATGGTTCCCTGAGAACTGCCCGGAGTAATTCCTGAGTGTAGAGCCAGGAGGAACCCTGAGCAATGCCTGGTGTGGTGAAAAAAAAATTAACCAGAACAGTTCAAGAAGGACAATGATTCGGGCCAGAAGGGCCATTCCAGGCACAGTAGCACGTCCATGGCCGTCTATCGGCCTGGTGGCCGTGTCCAGCCCCATGGCAGGCCCAGGGCACTGAGCACCCTGCTCCCCACCAATGCCATGTGAATGTCGGCTGTGAACTTGGGGCCAGGAATAAGCTGGCACCCCCAGAAGCTGTTTCTGGGTCACAGTTTCCTGGGAGCTGCCGGGCCAGGCTCTGACTCATTTCTCCAGGTCTTGTCTCGTCAAGGTCAGCCCAGGAGGCCACCTGGAGCGAGGGCCAATGATTAACCTCACTGCCCTCCTGGGCTGCCATCAACAGGTGGCTGGAAGGTCAGAGAGCACAGGAGCTGAGTCAGGGGTCCAGGAGTGGGCACCATGCATGGCAGCAACGGCAGAGGGAGCCCAGGGGTGCACCCCAAGTCTTTGGACTCAGGAAGTGCAGAAGCAGCAGGGAAGAGGCAGGCAGCTGGCGGTCCTGTGTGCTCAGAGGCCCGTGAGGCCGGAACCGCATCCTGCCGTGGGGTCAGATGCAGGGGCTGCCCGAGGGCTTCTGAGCAGAACGGGGAAATGGCACCCTGTCCTACAGGGCAAGGGTAAGGCAAGCAACACAACTCTCACTCCATCTCCACCTAGGGTATATTTCTCAATTTTTAAATGTTTTCTAGAAATTTTAAAATTTTTTTAAATTTTTAAAGTTTTAAAAATTTTCTAGAAAATTTAAAGAAAAAAATGAAGAGGGGGGGGTTGGGAGCACTAGAGCTATAGCACAGCAGGAGAACATCTGCCTTGCACGTGCCCAAACTGGGTTTGCTTCCCAGCATCCCATACGGTCCCCAAACCCACCAGGGTCGTGATCATGAGTTTAGAGTTCCAAGCATCCCTGGATGTGGCCACAAAATGAAAAAAGACAAGACTTCCCAGGCTGAAGAGAAAACTCACAGGGCTAGCACAAGTGTGTGCTTGCGTACAGGGACGTTGCCTAGCCCCAGGCCTAGTCCTCCACTGCAGGAGGACCCCCAGAACACTGCCTGCAGACTCCACAGGGTGGCCCCCGCCCGCTCAACACAGGCCTCCAAGCCCACTGTGCTGGCCACTAGCAACACTGGCCCAACCCCGCCCTGGGCATGGCCCCCAGCTGGTGCCAGCTCAGAGGCTGTCAGGCACTGGCTGGGCTCCAGCCGTCTGCTCCACATCGTCTTTGAAGCAAGTCCAGCTATTTGGCTCTTCCCTGACTCTAAGCGCAATCTTAGAGTCTAAGGACTTCCCCAAGCCCTGACATAGTCAGTATTTCTTCTCTCTGGGCCACACACTGAAGGAAACATGTGCAGGAACGTAACAAAAGGTAAGGAAGAGTGGGGAAATATGAGAGGACTGTGGGGGGCTGGCCCCCGCCCGGCCTGAGTGCCCCCAGACAAGGCCCACGCTCACCCTTGGCATCCCCTAGAGAAGCCGCCAGCCTCCCCAACGCCCAGCCCTCTCCCACCCGCCCCTCCTGCCGAAACAACCTGACTAGCCTCATTCCTCTGAAAACAGCACCCGGTGGAACAAAAATGTTGCTCTTTTTTGTCTTTTTTTTTTTTTAACCCCCTGGAATTCTAGTTCAGACAAGTTCAGGTCCCCAGATCACCCAGGGGGAAAGTGATTCCTACCACACCTGCCTCCGACTGCTCACACACAGTCCCGAATGTGGGACCACCATGGCCACACGTGGTGGCAGGTGCAGTTCCAAATGCTGTAGCCCACACAGGCTCAAGGACCTGCTCTCACAGGACCTGCTTGATGGGCACGCTCAAGGACAGCACCACAGCGCCTGTGCTGACCAAGCCAGCACGAGGACACACACACACACACACACACACACACACACACACACACACACACAGAGACACAGACAAACACACATAGACACAGACACACAGACACATACACACACATACAGACACATAGACACACACAGACAGACACACAGACATACAGACACACAGATGACACAGACACACACAGACATACATACATACATATATACATACAGACACATACACAGATACACAGACACACACACACATATACATACATGTTCTAGCCACACAGGATAGGACTTTGTAGGGTACAAAAAAGAGTGAGTCGTGCAGGAGAGCTGTACGGGGTGAGCGCTTGCTCTGCACATGGCTGACTGGAGTCCCAGCCCCAGCAATGCAGAGTCGCTGAGCACCAACAAGGGTCACCTGTGAGCACAGGGGGAGGAGTAAGCCCTGCAGGGTATCAGAAAAGGAGAAGGAGGCAGTTCAGGCAGTGTCCTGGCTAGGGGGATGCCTGGGGACAGGAGAGGAAACAGGCTGCACCTAAGGTGTCCCTGCCATGGGTGTGTGTGGCCTGAAGGGTGCCAAAGGTGCACCCTCTTTCAAAGCAGGGAGGAGAATCACCTCCAGGACAGCCTAGCAAGCCCGGAGGGGGGCTGAGAAGCGCAGCGGGAAGGACGGAGCACATGGTGTGAGGAAGCCAGGGGTGGCAGCTGCACAGCAAACAGGCCCAACGTTCAACAGCCCCCACGGAGACAGTCACAGAGCGCCACTGGCCCTCCTGAACGCTGATGAAAACAGCAGCCGTGCACGAGCCACAGGGGATGGGCAGAGACCCTCCCCCCAAACGCTCCCACAGGCTGCTGGACATCCCGTCACGCCTCGGGAAGATGCACAGAGAATCCCGGTCTTGAAGTCCCAACTCCATCAGGACCATAATCTCCTTTGGGTCACTTGGGTCCACCCGAATCAACTCAGGTCCCAAAGGAGGGAGAGTTCCAGGAAGGCCACCACCTCTGATCCCCTTCAGAGACCAGCTTTACTGGATGCTGTGAGTCTCTTGATTTACTTTGGCAGTGGAAATATTTCCTAGTCTGCTCTGATTCTTATCTCAAGGATTTAGATAAGCTTGTGACATGTCCCATTTTCTGCTTAAAGTGATGAAATAATAGCACCAAGTTTTCCCATCAAGCAGCAATCTACTTAAAGATCTTGGCAATTCCTTAGAAAAATATTCAGCAGGCAGAGCTTAAGAGGGTCAAGGAGAGGGCTGAAAAGCATTGACGATAATAAAATTAAAGCATTTTTCCCTTTGGACATTATTTTTTCAAGTACTTGCAACACAATATACGACTGTGATAATAAAATTAAAGCATTTTCTTTCCTTTCACACATTAATTTTCAAAATATTTGCAATGTGGTAGCAGCTGCTTTGTCTGTGGCCTTTTAAAATTATCTCCTCTCAGCTCAACAATAAATTCAACAAAGTAGAGAACAAAAATAAATGAGAAGATAGGAGAGTGGGGAGCAACCAAAAAGACCAGCACAAAGTTATTTCAAAAGATACCAAAATAAAATAAAATATTTTAAAAAGTAAATTTCCAAAGATTTAGATGTATAAAGATCAGCGGCGGGGGCCGGAGCGATAGCACAGCGGGTAGGGCATTTGCCTTGCACGCGGCTGACCCGGGTTCGATCCCCGGCATCCCATATGGTCCCCCAAGCACTGCCAGGAGTAATTCCTGAGTGTAAAGCCAGGAGTAAACCCTGAGCATCGCTGGGTTGTGACCCAAAAAGCAAAAAAAAAAAAAAAAAAAAAAGATCAGCGGCTCTAGGAAGTGAAAAGAGAAAAGGACAAAACTTTTGAAGAAAACTGGGGACATTGGTAGTCAGAAATATGCATGGATGAAGGGGTGGGTGTGGAACACTGTATGACTGAGGCCCATTATGAATGACTTTGTAACTGTGCATCCACAGTGATTCCTTTTTTAAAAAGAATTCCAGGGAGTCTGTTTCGGGGGCCCCTTCCATGTCCGGAGTTTGCTTAGACTCAGCCTTCATTGGGTGCAGCAATTCTGCTTTCCCGCCCCTTGTTTCCACTCTGACTGTGGGAGGGACAAGAACTCGCTCCACCGGATGAAAGCCTGATACGTTTACTGTCTAAGTTGTCACCATGCCCCAAGGTAAACTAGCCAAACTCGGTTTCTGTATCCTTTTCTTTTTCTCTCTCTCAGAAAAAAATTTTTTTCACAGATAAATCCAGTCATTTATGGACAGGTAATTTATGACAAAGGAAGCAAGAGCACGGGCCCAGAGCAAGGGTGGAGTGGATGGGAGCTTCATGACACGCACAACCCCAAGTACCCCATAGGGTCCCCCAAGCACTGCCAGGAGTGATCCCTGAGCACAGAGCCACAAGTAAGCCTTGAGCACTACCAGGTGTGGCACAAAAACAAACAAACAACACACACACACACACACACACACACACACACACACACACACACAGAAACCAAGAGCAGACTCTTCAACTAAAGGTTTTGGGAAAACTGGACCACGACACACTGAAGTGGAATTACTACTTCACACCATAAACGAAACTTAAAGTACATTAAAGACTTGGATGCAAGAGCTTATAACAAACCAGATTCAACTTTATGAAACAATTTTAACTCCAGTCTATACACAGGAGCCTCAAACCCCAACATCAGCCTCCAGGTCAGTGGGACTGACCCCGGGACACAGCATCTCCAGATGGCCTGGCCCGCAGACAGTGGCTGCTGGGTCTCAGACGCCTGCCACTGAGCACGTCGCGCAATTCCCCATGGCAGCTGGTCCCTGGAAACGGGACGGCCGTGAAACGTTCTGGTGGCTGAGATGCACCTGAGCTTACATTTTAAGAAACAGAAAAAATAACCAGCTTCTCTGGAGGGTAGAAAAAATGGGAAGATCCAGGAGACTGAAAGGAACTCCCCTGCAGCACTCTCCTCGAAGCAAGCCAGCAGGGCACCTGACAGCAAACACGTCCTGACCTTCTTGCCACAGTCCCCACCAGGCCCTGCTGTCTGCCCAGCCATGAGCATCCCTAGAGATGCTCTCCTCTACGTCTGGGCCTGGTCCTTGCTCTGGCCCCCAAGTCTCCTACTCCCGTCGGTGAAAAACTGTTGAAAACGACATTGGTGCTGAAGAGTCCAATGCAGCTGACAACCGTGATGGTTAAGTCCCGACCTGAGGGAGCCAAACAGGAGTGCAGGGGGGCTGGAGCGATAGCACAGCGGGTAGGGCGTTTGCCTTGCACTCGGCCAACCCGGGTTCAAATCCCAACATCCCATATGGTCCCCTGAGCACTGCCAGGGGTGATTCCTGAGTTCATGAGCCAGGAGTGACCCCTGTGCATTGCTGGGTGTGACCCAAAAAGCAAAAAAGAAAAAACAAAACAGGAGTGCAGGGCCCTGCGGCATGAAAGCAAGACCCTGAGGTACCAGCGCCAGCCTCATGGAAGCGGCGAGTGGAGGACCTAAGGTGCGGTCAGGGAAAGAACAGCGTCAACAGGGAGAGACAGGTCTCTGGGCCAGAGGGAGGGAAGGCAGGCACACAGCAGCGCCAAGGGGCAGGCGCGGCAGCAGGAAACAAGGTTTCTGGAGGCAGTGAGGGGCTCGCGGGCCCGGCACGGTGAGACTTGGAAACGAGGTCTGAGAGGAGCTGGCAGGGTCAGAGTAAAGCTGCTGGGAGAGGCACTGACAGCAGGCGTGGCGATGCGCCCTGAGCACAGCCCCCACTGCCAGCCACGGGAGCCCCCCCGCCCCCGCTGAGCACAGCCCCCACTACCAGCCACGGGAGCCCCCCGCCCCCGCTGAGCACAGGCCCCACTGCCGGCCATGGGAGCCCCCCGCCCCCGCTGAGCACAGCCCCCACTGCCGGCCATGGGAGCCCCCCGCCCCCGCTGAGCACAGCCCCCACTGCCGGCCATGGGAGCCCTCCACCCCTGTTGAGCACAGCCCCCACTACCAGCCATGGGAGCCCCCGCCCCCGCTGAGCACAGCCCCCACTGCTGGCCATGGGAGCCCCCGCCCCTGCTGAGTGAGCTTCCAAGGAACCTTGGGACCCCACATTCTCTGCCAATGGCCTATGGCTTGGTGAACTCCCTGTTCTTTCCCCCACCAGCTGGCAGGGGTCACAGGCAATTACCCTTCTGGAATTGGCGTGACAAAAATGCTGTGACGTAGCACACAACCTTGACCTTCAAAAGGGTCCAAATGCTGGGGCCAGAGAGATAGGACAGAGAGGACAGAGAGAAAGCACTGGCCCTTCCCGGGGCCAGCCCAGGTTCCATCCTGGCACTCCACAGGGTCCCCATGCACTGTCAGGAGTGACCCCTGAGCACAGGGCCAGGAGTAAGCCCTGAGCACCACTGGGTCTGACCCAAACACTCGGGGGAAAAGAAGGATCAAAACATAAGAGCCTGAGCCTGCACACAGGACCTGCAGCCCAGAAGCCCACCAGGCTCTCCTCCGCAAGGGCTCTCACTGGTAGAAAGGGCCGAAAAGTCTCCAGCAATAGTCTGGCAGCCCAGGCAGCCCGAGTGCGTAAGTTTCTACTCTGGTTAAGCCACCATATCGGGAAATCCAGTCACCCCTGAGTGGCTGTAGAACCAACATCAACACCAGAAGCTGAGGGGTGGCCAAAACAGATCAGCTTCAAAGAAGCATTTCACGCCACAGCCAACAGGCTACAGCCGCAGAAACAACAGGGCCAGAAGGCCAACAGCACTGCACTGGGCTGCTGTTCTGAAAGGAGAGAGATGGGAAAATATCCCACGAAAAATGCAAAGAAGTCCGTTTTCTTTTTCTCCCTCAAACAAAACCAAATTTGGAAAAGGAAAAAGAAAAAAGTTGAGAGGCCAATCAACAGGCTTCTCTCTCTCTCTCTCTCTCTCTCTCTCTCTCTCTCTCTCTCTCTCTCTCTCTCCACACACACCCCTCATAACTACACACGATTCCCCAGACTTCTGATAATTATATTAACAAGCCCATCTTTCACATGTTGTCATACACAAGTACCAACGGCCAATCCGCAGGCACTGGAGCTGAGGGACCAAAAGGCTAATGGCTCCCAGCACCGCAAAATCATCAAGGAAAATGCCGCTCAGAGTCTTGTTTGCGTTTCCATCATGTTTGCACCCTAGAGGCTCTAAACCACAGACATCGTGGGGTTCCCAGGAAACACACCCTTCAAAAGAGCATCCTGGATATTATGGAACTTTTAAACAGGTATGAACTTGGTGGTGTGGGGAAAAAAAATGTGTTTTGAACTTGAAACAGCGGGACGCTTAGGCAGTCTCGGGCTGGGGCTGGTGCCAGCTCGAGCTCCGCTGAGATTCGACCCGGGTGGCCATGCCTTTGCACAGCCGTTTTGCTGCTGAACGACCAGGACCCAGAGCCAGCTATATTACTTGGGGTCCCAGCGAGTGCTTGCAGCCATGTCTCCAGACTGTGAACTAAGCTTTTGCTCCATGCTGCTCCAGGAAGGGAAATGATTCAATTTCCAACTTAAATCTCCCTGGACTAAAAAATACAGAAATCCTAAACCTTTATATCTCTTCATTCTCATCAGTGGAAAACTAATTATCAAATGTTTCCTTGTCAATAGGGCCGTATTCTTGGGGGATAAACTCCAACAAGAATAGTGAGTTCTGTGTTGAAACTCCAACAACAATAGTGAGTTTTGTGTTGAAATATGGAATGTAGGGCTGGAGAGATAGCACAGCGGGTAGGGCGTTTGCTTTGCACGCGGCCGACCCGGGTTCAAATACCAACATCCCATATGGTCCCCTGAGCATGGCCAGGGGTGATTCCTGAGTGCAGAGCCAGGAGTAACCCCTGTGCATCGCCAGGTGTGACCCAAAAAGCAAAAAAAAAAAAAAAAAAGAAATATGGAATGTAATCAAGGTAAAGAGAAAAGGAAGTGAAATCTATCAGTTATGCAGGGGGGGGTGGGTTGGGGAGTGGGAAGTATACTGGGTTTTTTAGGTTTTTTTTTTTTGGTGGTGGAATATGGGCACTGGTGAAAGGACGGGTGTTTGAGCATTGTATAACTGAGACATAAGCCTGAGAACTTTGTAACTTTCCACATGGTGATTCAATAAAATAAATTAAAAAAAAAATAAAACAAAGAAACATTATAACTTAGCAAAGAAAAAAAAAAGAGCATCCTGTACTCCAACTACCAACACCCTGTCCACACCAAGACTCCAACATGTGTGAGAAATCTATTTGTGGGAACCAAGAATTCTGAGCCAGGAGAGTAATTATCTTGCAAGGATGGGGGTGATTTGGCCAGTGAACCCTCTTGCAGAAAGAATGTAAATTTTCTTCAAAAGGTGCCACACGGGCTAGACTGTGCAGGGCTAAGCTGCTGCTCTTGCCACCAGTCCAGTGTCACCACTTGCCCTGCACATGGTCCCTGAGCAGTGGTATTGGCTCCGCGCTCAGGAATCACTCGTGGTGGTGCTTGGGGAAGCAGGGATGGAGCCTGGGTCGGCTGTGTACAAGGCAAGCACCCTAACCCATGTACTACGGGAGACTCACTCCCAGCCCTGGAAACAGCGTCCCAGTGCCAGGCAGGAAGGTGAGGCACAGCTGGTGCTGGGCGGGGGACGTGGCCGAGCCACCCCCCTCCCCACACACACACACACACACACACGCCAGGGCCCAAGGTCACATCCCCACCCACCTTGGTGGCCTCGTCCACGCTCTCGCGCAGGGCCTGCAGCTCCGCGTCGTACTGCTCCTTCAGCTTGTCCATCTCCTGGTCGTGGCTGGACACCTCTGCCTTGAGGGCCCCCTTGAGGGCCACCAACTCCCGCTCCCGCCGCCGCAGTAGCTCCTCCAGCTCCTCCCTGGCCAGCAGCAGGTCCTGGAGGGTGTGCTTGGCTTCCAAGAGCTCCTGGCAGGGACACACAAGGGGCAGCTGAGGTTTTGTGTCGCTCTCCAGCCATGCAGGGGCCGCCAGACCCACCTCTCCCTGCCTACACCCACTCTCCACCCCTTCGCTGCCAGTTCCATCCATGAGTCTGTCTGGGAGCTGATCTGAAGGGAGTCTGATGGGTCTGGGCCACACCTGGAGGTGCTCAGGGCTTCCTCCTACATTTGGGCTCAGGGTTCACTCCTGGTGGGGTTCAAAGGACTTTGTGGGGTGCCGGGGGCAAAGCAGGGTCGGCCATACGCAAGGGAAGCGTGCTACCCTCTGCACTATCTCTCCAACCCATCTGTTTTGGGGGTGGGGGCAGGGGGCATACCCAGCAGCACTCAAGGTTTACCCCTGGCTCTGTACTCAGGGATCATTCCAGGGGACTTGGGGAGCCAATGATCAATCCAGGTACCCGTCCTATTGGCTGCATCATCCTCTAGCCTCTGACTTGGCTGTTTTGAAGATGCATTTGAGGGTGGCAAGGGCCGCCTTGATCCTCTGCAGGATGCACCCACCTCGAGGGCTGCGCTCTCTTGGCAGGGGAGGAGTGTGTTGGTTCCCCCAGGCCTGTGTGTGCTGAGAGCTACCATGGGGCTGCACGTCAGGACACATCTGAGGCTCAGGGCAGACCCCACAGACTGCACCACAGAGCCACGCCAGGCGCCCAGGCCACAGCAGCCTTCCCCAACCGGCCCGGCGCCTGCCCCACTGTGCTCAGCCCACTGGCCTCTCCACGCTCCCCGGCACACAGAGCACCCTGCAGAGCCCACCTGCTCCCCCGGGGTCACCAGCCCCCCTCCACCACTGACCCTCCCCACCGGCACTCTGTTCCTGCCCGTCTCCCGGGTGAGGACACGGTCACAGCACTGACGGGGAAGGTGGTGTCAATAACCAGAGCACACACTTTATCGGGGGCGGGAGGGCAGGCCCGACCCCTAAGGCTGTGCGGTCCCCTGGCTCTGCTGGGCGTGTCCCCCCACAAATGCAGCAACAGCAGAACAGCAGCGCACGGCCAGACCCCACCAGGGTCAGCCCCGTGCTTGTAGGCCTGGTGGTGCCAGGGCGCTGGGACCGGGAGCACTGGGGGAGCTCTCCCCTCAGAGCCTCACAGGACACACTCCAGCCGCCACCCCCAGCTACTGAGACCCTTGGGCCTTAGTCTGCAGGTGGCATTCAGTCCTCCCGGCCTGCTGCTGCCCACTCGCCAGCCCACCACCGCACACCCCCTCCCCGGCCTCTCCACCTGTCTCCTTAGAACTCCTCTAGCTAGCTGCTCACAGTTAGCTACTTAGCCTCCCCCCAACCCTCCCAAAAAAAAATCTGACTTATTCTATTTTTTTGTTTGGGGCCACACCTGGTGGCCTACTCATGACTGCAAGAGGGAATTACTCCTGGTAGGTTCAGGGGGCCATATGGGATGCCAGGAGTCAACCCAGGCTGGCCACATGCTAGACAAGCACTTACCCGCTGCCCTATCCCTGCAGCACCCCGACTGACTCTCTTCCTGATGTGTGCAGAGGAAGGACACGCGAAGCCTGCGGGTTCTGCACACATGAACAAATGACCCAGCATTGCAAGGACAGGGCAGCTCCAAATTTCAAGTCTATTTCACGGGCAGCTTCGGGGTAACCAACTACAGGGCTTGTTTGGTGTCTTCTGGGAGCAGAGGAAGGTCTTATCTGAAGACCCAAGTCTCCTAGGTAAGAAGTTACCTCCTGTTCAAAAAGTGGCTCACTGAGGAAGGGAGAAACTATTGCTTCAACTGAAGTCAGCAGAATCTCTCCTTCCCTAACAGAAGCCAGGAAACCAGCTCTGCAAGGCCTTGGGAGCACAGGAGGGCCAAGAGACAGAACAGTGGGTAGGGTGTTTGCCTTGCACACAGCTGACCTACCACTACTGAGGAAATTTAAACAGTAACCAAAAGTCTCCCCAACCCCATCTCCCTGTTTCCAGCAACTTGGCAATCAGCCCCACGAGCCACCTCCAGCATACTGAATATGCCGCAGAGAGCTTGCCAGGTTCTGCCGTGATTGTGAACTACGTTATAAAAATAAAATTTTAAAAAATCTCCCCCCAAAACAAAAGCCCTGGCCCAGATGGATTTACTACTGAATTCTTTCAAACCTTTAAAGAAGATCTATTTCCAATTATTTTCAAGCTTTAAGAAGTTGAAGAAACAGAAACACTCCCAAACAGCAGTTTCTATAAGGCAAATATCACCGATAGTCAAAGCAGACAGAGATGCCGAGAGAGAGAGCAAGAGAGAGAGAGAGAGAGAGAGAGAGAGAGAAAGGGAGAGAGAAAGATCCAACACTCATCAAAAAGATCATATACCATGACTAAGTACGATTCAATCCAGAGGTGACAAGGATGGTCTGACATTTGCAAGTCAATCAACATAATATACAATATCAATGAAAGATAAAACCATATGATCATATCAACAGAGAGATAGGAGAGAAAGAAATGAGAGAGAAGAGAGAGGGACAGACAGAGACAGAGAGAGAGGTACAGGCATCAAAACCCACCAAAACCCTGAGTATGTGCCTCCATCAGGGAAAGTGAACCTCTGACCATTCAGGGTAATTAGAGCTCTGGACATCTTCATACCCCCTAGTCAGTTACAAACCTGAAGGTGTAAAGACAGACCAGGCAGAGAAACAGTACAACAGGTAGGCTTGCCTTCCTTGTAGCTGATCGGGGTTTGGTCCACAGCACTACATATTATTTCCCCAGTCCCACCAGGAATGATCCTAAAGTGCAGAGCCAGGAGCAAGACCTGAGCACCACCAGGTGTGGTCCAACCTGCACCCCGCCCACCCCCCCAAACCCCAACCCCAGAAAAAGAGATAGGAATATAGCAAATAAAAAATGAGGGTTGGGGCTGGAGCAATAGTACAGTAGGGAGGGCGCTTGCCTTGCATGCAGCCAACCTGGGTTCAATACCCGGCATCCCAAATGGTCCCCAGAGCACCACCTGAGTAATTTCTCAGTTCAGAGCCAGGAATAACCCCTGAGCACCACCAGGTGTGGGTCAAAGAAACAAAATGGAACTAAGGATTCTGGAGTGTTGCTTGCATAAGAACAGGAGCTGGAGGTGTTCCAACTGCAGACATGATGAATAGGATCCATGCTGGGCACTCTGGGAAATGGAAATGAATACGGCGCATCTCGTTCATGAGTAAAAGCTCAGAGACATAATGCCTTGGCGAGACGGCCTAGAAGAATCGGAGCATGCCAGTGGCTGGCCCTTCTCTTGGCCCTACAGATCCTGCTACACAACAGGGGCGGCACCAATCACTTCACACTGCACGTGGCCACAGCTGAGCTCCATGTGCACCAGTGTGGGGGCGACCATCTGAACTGAAGCAAAGGAAACAGCAGGACCCCAAGAAGAATCAGGAAAGAGCAGAGGAAATGAAGCTCCTTTTTGGGGTGGTGGGACCTGGCTGCGGTCTGCATGGCTCAGAGATACCCCAGAATCTCTACAGCACCCACTGGCCTGTCCACAGAAAGCTGTGCTTCATACACCAACTCGCAGGACAAGGAAGCTTCTGGCGACATCTCTGCAAGAGTCTCCCAAAACTTCCAGAACCACCCCCAGCTCCTTCAGCCCCCCAGGCTGAAGGAGGGAAAGTGCTGTGTGCAAACCGCAGTGGGCAGAGGGTCATGGAACGGCCCTTCCAGAGGGAGGAGCCAAGACAGACACATGGCTCCTCTTTACTCACTCAATTTCACGTTAGGCTGAAATTGTCCACGGCATGGTCTTCAGCGGCCACAGTGAGCCAGCTCCACCCTATCGAGGCCAGGCCCAAGACTCCTACTGAGACCAGTTATCAGTTTCTGCTGTGTTTGGATATTTGTTGGTCTCCTACCATGTTTCTTTACATCTTGATATAAAGACTGTTTTGTGTCTGTTCCTCTCCTGGCTAACTCCACTTAACATGATAGTCTCCAGATCCATCCACACAGCAGTAAATTGCATGATTTCATCTTTTCTTATGGCTAAGTAGTTAGTATTTTGTCATGTATCATAGTTTCCTTATCCAATCATCTGATCTCTTAATATTTTGAGGGCCATAGTACAAAGAGTAGGGCGCATGCCTTGCATACAGCTGACCTGGGTTCGATCTCCAGCGTCCCATATGATTCCCTGAGCAACCCCAGGAGTGATCCCTGAGCACAGAGCCAGGAGTAACCCCTGAGCACGACTGGGTGTGGCTCAAAAACCAAAAATAGAAAACCGAAAAGAAATGTTTTGATAGCATCTCATGAAAGCAACCGTTCAGGGCTGAGGAACTGAGAAATGTTGCTGACAACTGCAGTCCATCAGGCCTCAGGGCTGACTCCCAGCTCCACATGGCTCTCTCGCCATCTGCCTGGGTGACCCCTGGGGTCTCCAAGCAATACTGAGCAAGTGCTGTGCAAACACCCACCCCTTCCCACACAGTATATGTGAGTACACCCACCTAGAAAGAAAATGGGAGAAGAAAGGGAGCTGTCATTAATGGGCTGAAGTGCCAGTCCAGCAGGCAGGCATCTCCGCATGGCCAGCTGGCCCAGGTTCCACGCCCACACATGTGGTCTCCCAAGCCTTGCTAAGTGTGATCCCCAAGCACAGAGCCAGGTGCAAGCCCGGGAGCCTCGCCAGGCCCCTGAAACAAGCAAAACTACATATAGTTCATCGTGTAGACCTCAGAGAACATACAGGCTCCAATCTTCAGGAGTGTGCAAAAGCAGTGATGCTTAATGCGGATTAAGAGTCTATTGCAAATGCACTGGGACTGTGAGCTGGGCTATGCAATTTCTGGCAGAATTTTTCCCTGGACTTTATACAGAAACCCAAAGCCCAACTGTCTGTGACCTCTCTTGTTATGTTACTTCCTGACATTAGCTCCTCAGACCTATTAGTATCTGAAGGAATTAATCCTTAGAAAGTTTTTCTGGGGCTGGAGCGATAGCACAGCGGGTAGGGCGTTTGCCTTGCACGCGGCCGACCCGGGTTCGAATCCCAGCATCCCATATGGTCCCCTGAGCAGCGCCAGGAGTAATTCCTGAGTGTAGAACCAGGAGCAACCCCTGTGCATCGCCGGGTGTGACGCAAAAAAAAAAAAGAAAGTTTTTCTAAAGAAAAGGGCACATGTAAAAACTCTTTATCAGGCCAGAATGATGGCAGGGTAGGGCACTTGCCTTGCATGTGGCTGACCCTGGTTTGATCCCCAGCCACCACATGGTCCCCCGAGCACTGCTGGGGGTGATCCCTGAGCACCATCGGTGATGCCCAAAAACAAAAAGGGGAAAAAAAAAGAATAAAAGGATAATAATAGTATAAGAAAATGTCCTAATTTCTTAACAATGCACGCTTAAGATTTTGGGATGAGAAAATATTACCTGCAATTTGCTTTGAAATGGTCCAGCAAAGATGAACAAAGGGTTGGATTTAAAATGAAACAGAAATATAGGCCTGAAGAGCTGGCACCAGCCATACAAGTGTGTGGTCCTGAGTCCTGAGTCTGCACCCCCAGGGCCCTGCGTGTGCCAACCTGGTGGCCCTGGTGTAGTGGCTCCAGCACTGCAGTAGCTTCTGGCCACCCGCAGCCAGGCGATAAGGAGCATCACTAAGAGGTGTGACTCCCCAGCACTGTGGCCACAGGAGTGCAGTGAGCCCAGCAGGCACAGGCAGGCTGCGCCCAGCCGCGAGTGTGACCTCCAGCAGCACCACTGCTGGGCACAGGTGCAGCTGACAGCCACGCCCCGCGCAAGCCCACACGTGACCAGCAAGCAAGATAAAAAGAGAAAGAAAGAATGCTGAGTGGAGGCATGCACAAACGGCACAGACATAGCCATGCGGATGGCTCTCAAGCTGAGCTGGGACTTGTGTGAATATTTCCAGGGCTGTCTCAGCCACGCCAGGTGGACGGTGGAGGATGTGGGGTGTGGGTCAGGGAGGCACCCAGACCACTGCTGAAGAAGGCCCTCCTTCAGCCCAACAGCACACCGTCCCAACCAACACGTGCTCTACAGGGCCTGTCACAGGCACATGAAGAGCAGGTGCACACATGTGCACCCCGGAACCCAGCTCCCAGCCCACATACACATGAGTATAACCCCACAACCTGCCCCAGACGCACACAAATACATCTCTAGAACCCAGTCCCCAGACGCACATACAGAATACTGCCCTGAACCAGAACAGCCCTCCACCCCGACACACACACAGACTAGACCCCAGACGCACACCCGCCCAGCCCCTCCAGCAGAGGCCTGTACCTCGATCAGCGCCCCCTTCTCCCTGTCTTCAGACTGCTTGGCGCTGTCCAGCTCGTCGTGCATCTCTGAGAGCTGGTCCTGCAGGTCCCTGATCTCCGTCTGGTGCTGCTCTCGCTCCATCTTCACCTGGAACAGCCTGGAGGAAAGGGGCGGTCAGAGACTTCCTGGGCCCTGGCTGAGACCTTCCCACATGGCCAGGCAGGGGCACCCTGGGCCCCCACAGCCTCGTGAGTGTGGGGCCAGAGAAGCTAGTACCCTCCGGGTCAGACCCGCAGCCTGGTGCCTTCTGGCCGGGGTCTCAGCTGCTTAAAGTCTTGGGGTTTAGACAGGACCTTGCTCAGCACTCCTACTCCCCCCAGCTGCCCAGACCCCGCCGAAAGGTAACAAGACACTCTCTGGCTACAAAGGGGTTCAAATTGCCAGCCTTCCCTTGCAGGGCCACACCTCATGGTTCCTCTTGTGCAGGATGGAATGAGGGAGCAAAGCTCAGCTGGCAAGCCACTGCACTGCCCCATCTGGCAGTGCTGAAAGGACACAGCCAGCCTGAGCAGGGTACAGTGAGTAGGGCACGACCCTGCAAGTGGCTGACCTGAGTCTGACCTCCAGCACCCTAAATGGTCCCTCGAGCCCACCAGGAGTGATCCCTGAGCACAGAGCCAGAAGTAAGCCCTAAGGGCCGCTGGGTGTGGCCCACAAACAAACAAATAAATTTTGAAGAAAAGGAATCAAGTTTAGGCTCCACTCAGCAAGGAAAACCTCTTCAACAAGTGCTCGTGGGGCTGGAGCGATAGCACAGCGGGGAGGGCGTTTGCCTTGCACGAGGCCGACCCGGGTTCGAATCCCAGCATCCCATATGGTCCCCCAAGCACCGCCAGGAGTAATTCCTGAGTGCAAAGCCAGGAGTAACCCCTGAGCATCGCTGGGTGTGACCCAAAAAGAAAAAAAAAAAAAAAAAACAAGTGGTGCTCGAAAAACTAGACAGTTACATGCAAAAAAAATGAACTCAGACCTCTAACACCAAGCACAAAAGTCAGATTCAAGTGGATTAAAGACCACAATATCAGACTTGAATCCATAAGGAACATGGAGGAAAATATAGACAGAACCCTCCATGATATTGAAGCTAAAGGTATCTTCAAGGATGAAACACCACTGACCAAGCAAATGGAAATATAAACAAATGGGATTATATTACATCAAGAAGCTTCTGCACCTCAAAAGAAATAACCAAAATACAGAGAGAGCCCACAGAATGGGAAAAATTATCTACCCAATATCCATCAGAGAGGGGCTTAATATCCAGGATATACAAGAGACTGGTAGAACTTCACAAGAAAAAAACCTCCATTTCCATCAAAAAATGGGGAAAAGTAATGAACAGAAACTACCACAAAAAGAAATACAAATGGCCAAAAGGCACATGGAAAAATGCTCTGCATCACTAATCATCAGGGAGATGCAAATCAAAACAACAGTGAGATATCATCTCACACCACAGAGACTGGCACATATCAAAAAAAAAGAATAACTAGTGTTGGCGTGGATGTGGGGAGAAAGAGACTCTCATTCATTATTGGTGGAAATGCTGACTGGTCCAGCCTTTTTGGAAAACAATATGGACATTCCTCCAAAAACTAGAAATTGAGCTCGCATATGACCCAGCAATACCACTTCTGGGAATATATCCCGGGAGTGCAAAAAAGCACAGTAGAAATGACATCTGCACTTGTATGTTTATTTATTATTATTATTATTATTATTATTATTATTTTGCTTTTTGGGTCACACCTGGCGACGGGCAGGGATTACTCCTGGCTCTGCACTCAGGAACTACCCCTGGTGGTGCTCAGGGGACCATACTGAATGCTGGGAATCGAACTTAGGTCGGCCACATGCAAGGCAAATGCCCTACCTGCTGTGCTGTTGCTCCAGCCCCATGCACTTGTATGTTTATTGCAACACTGTTCACAATCGCCAGAATCTAGAAACAACCCCAAGTGCCTGACAACATTTGGTACATCTACACACTGGAATACTATGCAGCAGTTAAATCACATGAAGTTATGAAATTTGCTAAGTGGATGTACCTGGAGAATATCATGCTAAGTGAAATTAGTCTGAAAGAGACGGATAGACAGAATGCTGCATCTGTGGATTTTCATTTGTGGAATATAAAGTAACATAATCTGAGACTAACACAGTAGAGACAAGAGACAAGTAGAGGATTGCTCTGCAGTTTGGAAGCCTGCCTCGTGTGCTGGGGAGAAGGAACCACTAAGTCAAGGATGCTTGGAGGGACCCCTCGGGATGGGAGATGCGTGCTAAAAGAAGACTAAGGTCTAAACATGATGGCCTCTCAGTATCTGTATTGCAAACAATAATGCCCCAAAGTAGAGAGAGAGTAAGAGGAAAATCGTCTGCCATAGAGGCAGGGGGAGGGGTGGGAATGGGGGCCGTGATACTGTGGACATTGGTGGTGGAAAATGCACACTGGTGGAGGGATGGGTGCTCGATGATTGTATGACAGAAAGTCAATCATGAAAACTTTGTAACTGTATCTCATGGTGATTTAATTTTTAAAATTTAATAAATAAATAAATAAAATGAAAATAGGAAAGAAAAAAAATGTTCAGGATCCACTGGATAAATGCAGGGTGACAGGCTGGTGCCCAGACTCACTCCTCTAGGTTCTTCCGAAGTTCAGCCTCACTTGCTTCCAGGCGTTGCTGCAGGGCCAAGTTCTCCTCCACCTTGCTGGCGTGCTGGGTCTGAAGCTCTTCCAAATTCATTCTCATTCTCTCTCTTTCTTCCTTGAGGTTCTGCTGATTCTAGAAGAAACACATGGGTGAGATTTCAAAGTACCTCCATGAGACACCCCAAGGACCCTTTGCAAAACCCTCACGAATTTCTGGTCTTGGCATTAACATTATTAAAATCCCTCAATCACATAAGATCACTAAAGCACAGAAAGTCACAACTGGAAGGAATTTAAATATTTAATGACATGCTAAAAGGAGATGTAGCTCAACCTCCTCCTGCCAGTTCTCTTACTTGGGCCAGATGTTTTCTACAAATTTATCTTTTTCAATTGGCTGGTCTCTGTCCCATGGCATTCTTTTCTCTCTCCCCAAAGAGCCTTGATAAGCTTCAGTCATTTAAAATAATAAAGTTCTCTGCACAGCAGAACCGCAGAGAGAATAATTCATAGACTGGCATCCCAGTGGGTCAAAAACATTTTTTTAATCAGTCAAGACAGAAATTTAAAAGAAGCAAAGGATGGGGATATGGTGCCACCAGCAGGTCAACCTGCACCTTCTAGGCAGGCTGATGGTGCCTTCAGACTTCCAGATGCCAAAAAACTGCCACTGTGCCTTTGGGTGCGCCCTAACAAATTGGGGCCAAATTTACCAAGAAATTCATCATCATCATCCTGTTGATCATCAAATTTCTCGAGTGATCTCAGTAACGTCTCCATTCGTCCAAACCCTGAGACTTTAGAAGCCTCTCTCTACCCTTCCAACGATGCCATACTGGAGGCTCTTTCAGGGTCAGAGGAATGAGACCCAGCTTGTTACTGGTTTCGGCATATTAATACACCATGGGGACCTTGCCAGGCTCTTCCATGTGGGCAGGAAACTCCCAGTATTTTGCCAGGTTCTCCCAGAGGGAGAAGTAGGCTATAAAATGTCCAGGAGCTGGCTTTTAAGTCTCTTGATGCTGGCCATTGACAGGATTACACAGCGCTGAGGGCAGTCCCTGGGTGTGGCCGCCTAGCTACTGAGAGATGGGAAATCTGGGCAGAGGAAGCCCAGTCCCAATCTGAGCAGCCTTGGAGGTCTCAACCCCAGGTCCCACACACACACCTGGGTTCCTCTGCTGCTTGAATCGGGACTGGGCTTCCTCTGCCCAGATTTCCCATCTCCCAGTAGCTAGGTGGTCACACCCAGGGACTGCCCCTGGCGCCATGTAATCCTGTCAAAAGCCAGCATCCAGAGACTTAAAAGCCAGCTCCCGGAAGACAGCGACGCAGAGTCTCTTGCCCGCACGCCTGGCTGTCTTCCCCAGGGCCTCCTCGGAGGGGATGGGCTCCAGCTTCCCTCCCCACCCCAAGCAGAGCTCCCGGCAGCTGAAGACCTCCAGAGCCTAGCCACAGCCATGCTCCAGGCCCCTCTCCACACGTTCGGATGTGCCTCACTCATGAAGGAACCAAGAAATTAAATGGCCAAAAGTTAGGTATGTGGGAGACACACCTAAAAATCACCTCTGGCTCAGCTATACAAGCCCATTCATTGGCCTTATCTCGGAGACCCATAGATAAATCTCAAAAGAGATCAAAAGCCAGAATTAATCTCGGACCCACGCATGGCTGATCAGACTGGGGTAAATCAGAGGGGGGTATGTTGGCCTCTGCCTGCCCAAGCAGAGCCCCCAGCAGCCACTTGCTCCCACACTCCAAAATCACCGCCATAGCCCCGGCCTGACTCCACCATCTCAGGATGAACCTCACCAAGATATAATCTGCTGAAAATTCTGGTATGCAGGTTTTGTGACTGAAACTCCAGACTTTCTCGGGGTCGGGATGGGCTACTCCCCCCACCTCCTGTACTTCCAGAAGCCTCGGCAGTCACATCCACACCCCAAAGCGGCCACCAGTTAAGAGCTACTCAAGCCTTACCGTCCCAACAAAAATACTGAATGCCCTGAACAAACACCATGACCTCTTAGCACCTGTAATGCACAAAAGGAAAAGGAGAGAGAGCAAGAAGGAAAGTGCCTCCATAGAGGGAGTCTGGGAGTTGGGGGTGGGTTTGGGGAGGGTAGTGAAACGGGACACTGGTGGTGGGAAATGTACACTGGTGGAGGGATAGGTGCTGGATCACTGTATGACTGAAATATGAACAGCTCTGTAATGGCCTATCTTACAGATATTCAATTTTTTTTAATTTTTTTAATTTATTCTTTTATTGAATCACCATGTGGAAAGTTACAAAGCTTTCAGGTTTAAGTCTCAGTTATATAATGCTCGAACACCCATCCCTTCACCAGTGCACGTATTCCACAACCAAGAATCACAGCATACCTCCCTCCTACCCCCTACCTCCCCAGCCCCCAACCCCGCCTGTGTAACTGATAAATTTCACTTTACTTTCACTTTATTTTGATTACATTCAATATTTCAACAAAAAACTCACTATTATTGTTTGGAGTTTCTCCCCCCCTAAAGTCGGACCTGCTGAAAAGGAAGCACTTGATAATTTGTTTTCCATTGCTGAGAATGAAGAGATATGAGGTCAGGTGGCCGCACTAGCAGCCGCACAGTTTTGGATTTCTGTATTTTAGTATTTTAGTAACTAAGTCCAGAGAAATATCTGCCAGAAATTGCATCATTGCAAGCTTGTACCTCTCAGCTACTTTATATTCCACATATGAGTGCAATCTTTCGATGTCTCTTTCTTACTGACTTATTTCACTCAACATGATACTTTTCATGTTGATCCACTTATATGCAAATTTCATGACTTCATGTTTTCTGACAGCTACATAGTATTCCACTGTGTAGATGTACCAAAGTTTCTTCAACCAGTTATCTGGTTTTGGGCACTCTGGTTTTTTCCAGATTGAGGCTATTGTAAACAGTGCTGCAATGAACATAAAATTTTTTTTTAATTAATGTGGAGTTCATACCCAATTCAATCAGCTGAATAAATAGCAGTACTCCTACATTAAATTTTAAGAATAAATAAAATATAATAAGCAACAGAAACAACAAACACCTTGGCTTCTAGTTGAAGCTGCCGCTGAAGGTCGCCCACTTCTGTGGTCAGCCTGTTCTTTAGCTCCAATAAATCTCTGACTTCCGATGAAGAATTAGAAGCCTGAAATGCATTGCAAAAGGATGCCCACAGTTAAGTGATGGAGACACTTTATTTTTAATTCTTTCCCCCAAATAAAATCAGTGTTAAGAACAAATATCTTAAGATCCAATTCTAATGTAGATTCTGACTTCACATACTGCCCACCCATGTCCAGGACCTCAGGGAACTCAACTTTATTGCCTTGATCACCATCACACAAATTATTGATCAAATATTTTAGCACTAACTCCATGAGATTAAAACTTCCATAGGTAGCAAATTTGTTGCAAGTCTTAAATCTGAATATTGTAACACAGGTTAATTTTTGTTAAACAAACTCTTAGGAAATTTAATCCCACAAGCTATAAAAATGTAAAACAGGTAATAAATCATGCTCAAATATGGATGATTCCAAGAAGTAAAATGGTTTTTTAATTACTATCTCTCCATAATAAATTCTAGATTTGAACAGAAGTCAATTGTCAACAAAAGATCAGCCACATTTCAAAGTCCAAATAATGTAATTAGGGAGCTGAAAATTAACACAATCATGAAATGCCACAACACCATGTGGATGGTCAAAATACAAACTTTGGACTGGAGAGCTCAGTCAAAAGGCTTTGGAGGCAGGAGGTCCCCACCACATAATCTCCCAGACACCAGAGGCAACCTGAGTTCAGAGCTGGGGGAGCACTGCTGGGTGTAGGGGAAAAACTTTCCAAACTAGAAAGTAAGCAAGACACCCTTCAGTTGGCAAATGGATAGCTAAAATGGTGGCTCGGGCTAGGAGAGACAGTACAGTGGGTAGGGTACTTGCTTTGCACCCATCAGACCCAGGTTTAACCCCTCAAAACCACATATGATCCCCCAGTGCCCCACCATAGTGATCCCTGAGCACAGAGTCAGGAGTCAGGAGAATGTCCCAAGTACATCCAAGTGTGGACTGGGAAAAAAAAAAACCAAAAACTGTGGTTCATTAAGACACTAGACTATATAAATCAGCAATGAAAAAATGAACTATCAAGCTCGGAAAACAATCGGGTAAACCGAAACACAAGGCACTGCATGGAAAAAGCAAAAATAGAATAGCAGCCACAGTAAAGAAAATCCTTCAAGCCAGAGAAAACCAAACTACTTGGACACGGGATTATGAAGAAAAAAAATATGGGGAAGATCTCTAAGCGAGAGATGAACAAAACCATGGGCTGGGCCGAGAGATGACCCAGTGTCCTCTGCTTTGCACGCAGAGGACACCAGGGAGTGTCCAAACATGGGAGCAGCCCCTAACCACACCCCTGCGTGTGGCCCCCAAACCAGAGCCGAAAACTAAAGAGAAAAGAAAAAAAGACAGATGTACAAAGTCTTTAGTAAAGAACTTTTCTGGAGATGTTGACATTGAAATAAGTGAGAAGGCTCATATTTATAAACAGAAATATCAAAAGTGTTAAAATACGGGGTGGGGGGGCACAGGGTGGGGGTGGTGGAAGGGATGCTGGGACCATTGGTGGTGGAGAATGGGCACTGGTGGAAGGATGGGTACTTGACCATTGTATGACTGAAATGTAAGCACGGAAGTTTGTAAGTCTGTAACTGTACCTCACGGTGATTCACTAATTAAAAAAAAATTTTTTTTAAGTGTTAAAATATTGGTTGTACCCCAATTTACCTAATGCATTCAACTCCATCAAAATACCTGTGGGCTGCCTGCACTCATACACGGAAACTGACAAACTGGTTCTGAGGTTCATGTGGGAAAACAAAGACATTAAAACAGCCCCAGCAAGCTTGGAGGAAAAGAAAGTTGGAGGAAATACAATACCAGACTTAAGGTTTACTATATTTTTAAATTAAAAGGACGGTGTAGGTGTAGGAGACAGTCAGACCAATGGAACAGAACTAAGAGTCTAAGTGTGAGGGAGACTCATTACAAGTAAGATCATAAACTGTTTGGAAAATCAGTTGGCCATACTTAAAAATTAAACATATATGCCTACTTTTATACCCAGTTACATACCCAAAAGAAACGAGAAACCTTACCCATAAAAATGTTCACTCAATCTGTTTTTAATCCCCCAAACTGCAAATGTCTACCAAGAACATCTACTACATTATACTGGTCAGGAGAGACAGTCTGGGAGGTCAGCGGAACTCGGCTTGGTCTTCTGACCACACATAGTCTCCCCCAGTCCCGAGTGCAGAGCAAGGAACAGTCCGGAGCATTCCTCCTTCCACTCCTCTAAAACATGCACTGTATTATATTGATAAAAACAAAAACACCTGATACTGGCAATGTTGATGAGTATCACTGACATAATATTGAGAAAATAAAACTAGAAATGGAGGAATTAATATCACAACCATTTATTACATAATACTCAAAAATACAAACTTAATCTATGGGATTGAAGCTAGAATAAAAGGGACTGGAGTGACAGGACAGCAGGTAGGGCATTTGCCTTGCACACGGGCAACTCAAGTTTTGATCCCTGGCATCCCATATGGTCCCCTGAGCACCACCAGGAGTGATTCTTCTGTGCAAACCAAGGAGTAAGCCTGAGCATTGCCAGGTGTGGCCCAAAAACTAAATATTAGTGAAGTTAATTTTTTTAGTCTATGATCATCTTAGGGGTGTGAATAATCGGTGAGGAGCATAAAGAAACTAAAGACCAGGGGCAGGGCTCAAGTTTTGCTCACCTGTTTGTAAACTGCACCTGGAGTACTTGGCAGCGACTCCAGCTCAGTACTCTGGGGTCATCCTGGTGCTCCGGAGACCAGGTGGTGCTGGGGCTCAACTCGGCCTCTACACACCAGGTCCCCACTCCAGCTCCAGCCCCTGAGCTACGTCCTATACTCCAGCTCCTTCTCTAACTGAAAAAATCCCAATTCCCAACTGGTTTTATATAATAAACACGCAGATTCCTTTAAGAAAAAAAAAAGAATTGAACCATCACTCCACAGCTCCCTGCCCCTTCCACCACTGCCAGCGGGCTCCCCTCACTGCTCTCCCTAGCCCCACAGTCCACATCCACTCCTCATCCTTGGCCCTGACATTCCGCAGCCTGAAACCAAGCCCGTTCGCACTCACCTCCCAAAGGTGCCTATAATGATGCCAGGACCCTCTTCTCTTAGACCATGTGGTAGCAACCACCCTTACTTTTCTCTTTCTAAATTGCACTGCCTATGTGCTTCATTGCTATGTACATTTGGGGAGAGGGTTCAACCCAGGGCTTTGCACCCATACATGCAAACACAAATGCTCCAACCCTGACCCACAACCCCAATCCTTTATGAAACTAAGGTCTTTGTAGCACTCTTACAGCTTTTATTTTTGCAATGCCAAAGGTTGAACCCAGGTCTCATACATGCAAAAGTATGCGCTTAACCCGGTCATCACTGTATATGTATTTTTAAAAGTATCTGAAACATACCTGATAAAAGGGAAGGTGGCAAATTAATAATATGTGGGGCCAAAGAGATAGTACAGCAGGTAAGGAGCTTGCCTTGCACACGGCCAAATCAGGTTTGATTCCTGGCACCCCATATGGCTTCCCCAAGTTCTGTGCCAAGAGTGATCTCTGAGTGCTAACGGCACCAGGAGGAAGCCCCAAGCACTGCCGGAGATGACCTTCCCCAAAAGAAATATTTAAATATATAAAATATGACCCTCTACTGGATGTACAGCTCCCAGATCAGAAAACATCCCACTAACTGCTATAAAGATGTACAGATTTGGTGCCACATTCCTATAAAAGTACAAAAATTCCATTACCTGATGATTCCCTTGCGTGCTCTCTGATGCACGAGACTTTAAAGTCTGGATTTTCTCAAAGATCAAGTTTACTTTCCTTTTAGTAGCATCGTCATTGTCAGAGCTTCTGAAAAAGGCAGAAATTTTTTAAATAAGGGCTTCAATCAACCACTGGTGTCCAGATATTATGTATGCTGATTTCTATACAACAAGCACTTGCAGAGGCTCAGCTGGGGCAACAGACACACATAGCATGTGGATAGAGGGACCAGTTGTGCATTTTTCTTCAAATCAATTGCTCTCTGTCACCCACCACTCAATATGGGCCAGCTGATTTCCAAACTGGATCATGGAAATAGCTGGTCACATTATAAATAAGCCATTGCTGTCTGATTTAAATGACTGACATTCAAACCAACAAAATCAGTCTCTTTCCCTTTTCTCTTCCTATCACAAATTTCACTTTTAAAGCTTCTATTGAGAATAATCTGCAAGGGGAGCTGGAGCAATAGTACAGTGGGGAGGGCATCTGCCTTGCATGCAGCTGACCAGGGTTCGATCTCTGGCATTCCATGATCCCAAGCACCACCAGGAATGATTCTTGAGTGCAGAGACAGGAGAAAAATAAAAGAAGAATCTGCAGGGCTGGAGAAATAGTACAAAGATGTGCACGGATCTACAGATCTGAGAGTGGCACCATCCCCTTCCACAACCCTCCAGTACTTCAGGGCGTGTCCTATATACCCCCCAACCCCCACCCCACCTCCACCTCCCTGCCACACACACACCAAAAGGATGAACCTCAATGATCTAAACTTGGTTTGCCTGGGTTTGTTGTTGTTGTTGTTGTTGTTGTTGTTTTGCTTCTTGGGTCACACCCGGCAATGCACAGACTCCCTGTGGCAGCCCTGAACTCTCACACCCGACCAGGTTGTTAGGGGCGTGTCCACACAGTCAGGGGCGTGGCCTCAAAAGGGGCGTGGCCTCCTTCTTCTGAGATATTTTTCCCACTCAATGCATTGTGCTTTGGCCATAATCAATTTAATCTATCCCTCTGAAGAATACCCTGGTCATCTTAGTCACTATATGTTAATACTCAACTGACCTAGCCTATCCTCATTTCACAAAAACTGTCAATAAACTCATCAAGCTGCACATAAAGTCCTTTGTAAAAAGACCATAGCCCCACGCTTTCTCTTGAGACCCCTCTCAAGCTAAGGAGAGTGCCTAATAGTAAAACCCATAACAACATGAAGAAACAGCGAAAATCCCCACCACCAGCAGAGATGGAAGGAAGAATCTCAGCAAACCCAACAATGACCTCCTAGAAATACAGTCTCCTCTCAGATAAAGAATTCAGAGAGGAAATCGTGAAGATGGTTGAAGAACTCAAAGCAACTATGGAACGAACATCCAGTAAGTTAAGGGAAGATATGGATATAGCATTGGAACGATCCACCAAGATAATCCGGGAAGATATGAGAGCAGAAATTTCAAAGCTACGAACAGAAGTGAGACAATTAAAAGAATCGGTAGATGAAATAAAAAACTCAGTAGGAGCCCTTAACAGTAGAATGACTACTGCCGAAGAAAGAATCAGTGATCTTGAAGACGAGCTGCAGAAAGCATATAGGGACCAACAAATAATGGCAAAAGATCTCAAAATGGCTCTAGAGCGAATTAGAGTCCTAGGGGATGACCTCAAGAGAAACAACATAAGAATCATTGGAGTACCAAAGCCACAGGGAACTAATCCTAATGAAAAAAACACAATTAAAGACATCATCGCTAAGAAATTCCCAGAGCTAGAAAATATGGACATCCAGATCCAAGGAGTCCGAAGGGTACCTGCTAAAAGGGACCCAAATAAAAAATCCCCAAGGCATATCATAGTCAGAATGATGGATGGATGCTATGGATAGAGACACAATACTGCAAGCAGCAAGATCAAAGAAGGAGATCATATACAAAGGAGCACCCCTTAGATTCACAGCAGACCTATCAGAAGAAACCTTCCAAGCCCAAAGACAACGGTGGGATATAGTGAAAAAGCTCAATGAAATGAACACCTCACCAAGAATACTTTACCCGGCTAATCTCTCAATTAAACTTGAAGGAACCATACACTACTTCACGGAGAAACAACGGCTCAGGAACTTCATAGACTCAAGACCAAATTTAAAAGAAGGACTCAAAGGGCTACTATAAGACAAGGAAATAAACCTGTAAGAACAACAAACCCTACAGAAAACTGGCACAAAATCCCATGACAATAATTTCTCTTCATGTTAACGGTCTAAATGCACCAATCAAGAGGCACAGAGTGGCAAAATGGATTCGGAAACTAAACCCAACTTTCTGCTGCCTACTAGAAACATATCTGAATAGTCAGAACAAACACAGACTCAAAATCAAAGGATGGAAAACAATCCTGCAAGCAAACAGCTCCCTCAAAAAAGCGGGGGTGGCCATACTAATATCCGACAACATAGATTTCAGGCTGAAAAAGATTAGAAGGGACAGCGAAGGTCATTTCCTATTCATCAAGGGATATGTACAACAGGAAGATATCACACTATTAAACGTATACGCACCTAATGAACGACCAGCTAAATACTTAAAAGAACTCCTAACAAAATTTAAGGAGGACATAACTAACACCACGATAGTAGTAGGAGACTTCAACACTGCTTTATCACCTCTGGATAGATCGACAAGAACAACACTCAGCAAGGAAACAATGGCTCTGAAGGAAGAAATGGAAGAGACAGGGCTAATAGACCTATACAGGGCTAAACACACCCAAAAGAAAGAATACACATTCTTTTCCAGCGCACATGGATCATTTTCCAAAATAGACCACGTTCTGGGTCACAAATTATACCTTAATAGAATCGGGAAGACAGAAATTGTATCAACTATCTTCTCAGACCATGATGCACTGAAGATGGAAGTTAATCACGCACAGACACGGAGAAACCAAATCAAACATTTGGAAATTAAACAACTCACTATTGAACAATGAGTGGGTCACGCGGGAAATCAAGGAAGAAATCAAGAGGTACCTCGAAACAAATGAGAATGAAGACACAAGCTACCAGAACCTATGGGACGCAGCTAAGGCTATGTTAAGGGGAAAATTTATAGCTCTGCAAGCATTCCTCAGAAAGGAAGAAAGGGCCTATATAGATAGCTTGACTTCGCAGCTCAAGATCTTAGAAGAGGACCAGCAAAAGGAAGCCAAACCAGATCAAAGGAAAGAAATAATAAAACTTAGAGCAGAAATTAATGATATGGAAACCTGAAAAACAATCCAAAAGATCAATGAAACGAAGAGCTGGTTCTTCGAGAAAATAAATAAGATTGATAAACCGCTAGCAAGACTCACAAAGAAAGAAAGAGAGAAAACCCAAATAAACTCCAATAAACTGAATCAGAAATGAAAAGGGGGACATCACAACAGAAACCAAGGAGATTCAAAAGATCATCAGAGACTACTTTGAAAGTCTGTATGCCATGAAACAAGAAAACCTAAAAGAAATGGACGAATTCCTTGACTCCTACAATCTCCCAAGACTGAACCAAGAAGACTTGAAATACCTGAATAGGCCCATAAATATCAAGGAAATCAAAACTGTAATCAAAAGTCTCCCCCAAAACAAAAGCCCAGGTCCAGATGGATTCACTGGCGAATTCTTCCAAACATTTAAAGAAGACTTGTTGCCACTTCTCCTCAAGCTTTTCCAGGAAATCGAAAAGACAGGAACCCTTCCGAACAGTATCTACAAGGCACATATCTCCCTAAAACCAAAAGCAAACAAAGACACCACTAACAAAGAAAACTATAGACCAATATTCTTGATAAACACCGATGCGAAGATCCTCAACAAAATACTAGCAAATAGAATCCAACAACTCATCAAAAAGATCATACACCACGACCAAGTGGGATTCATCCCGGGGATGCAAGGATGGTTTAACATTCAGAAATCAATCAACATAATCCAGCATATCAACAAAAGTAAAGATAAAAACCATATGATCATATCAATAGATGCAGAGAAAGCATTTGACAAGATCCAACACCCATTCATGATAAAAACTCTCACCAAAATGGGTTGTGGAGGAACTTTCCTCAAGATAGTCGAAGCCATTTACCACAAACCTATGGCAAGCATTATCATCAATGGAGAAAAACTAAGGGCCTTTCCTCTAAGATTGGGAAGAAGACAAGGATGCCCACTCTCACCACTTCTCTTTAATATAGTACTGGAAGTATTAGCAATAGCCATAGGCAAGAAAAAGATATTAAGGGGATTCAGATCGGAAAGGAAAAAATCAAGCTCTCACTACTCTCAGATGTTATGATACTATATCTAGAGAAGCCTAAAAGCTCTAGTAAGAAACTCTTAGAAACAATTGACCTGTACAGTAAAGTCGCTGGCTATAAAATCAACACCCAAAAATCCATGGCCTTCCTATATGCAAACAATGAGACAGAGGAAAGGGACATGAAAAAAGCAATCCCGTTCACAATCGTGCCCCAGAAAATCAAATACCTTGGAATCAGCTTAACTAAAGAAGTAAAGGACCTCTACAAAGAAAACTATAAAACGCTACTCCATGAAATAAAAGAGGACATGAGGAAATGGAAACATATCCCTTGCTCATGGATAGAGAGAATAAATATTGTCAAAATGGCAATACTCCCCAAAGCATTATACAGATTTAACGCGATCCCTATAAGGATACCCATGGCATTCTTCAAAGAAACGGATCAAGCAATCCTGAAATTCATATGGAACAACAAACGCCCACGGATAGCTAAAACAATTCTTGGGAAAAAGATGATGGGAGGCATCACCCTCCCCAACCTTAAACTCTACTACAAAGCGGTAACAATTAAAACAGCATGGTACTGGAACAAAGGCAGAGCCAAAGACCAATGGAACAGGGTGGAATATCCCTACACACAACCCCAAATGTATGATCATCTAATCTTTGATAAGGGAGCAAGAGATGTGAAGTGGAGCAAGGAAAGCCTCCACTTGCCAGTTGGTGCTGGCACAACTGGACAACCACATGTAAAAGAATGGGCTTAGAACTCGACCTGACAGCATGCACAAAACTCAGATCAAAATGGATTAAAGACCTCAACATCAGACCACAAACCATAAGGTACATTGAAGACAAGGTCGGCAAAACCCTCCACGATATTGAAGATAAAGGTATCTTCAAAGATGACACGCAACTGGCTAACCAAGTGGAAACAGAGATCAACAAATGGGACTATATTAAACTAAAAAGCTTCTGCACCGCAAACGATACAGTGACCAGAATACAAAGACTATCTACAGAATGGGCAAGGATTTTTACACAATACCCATCAGATAAGGGGTTGACATCAATAGTATATAAAGCATTGGTTGAACTCTACAAGAAGAAAACATCCAACCCCATCAAAAAATGGGGCGAAGAAATGAACAGAAACTTTACCAAGGAAGAGATACAAATGGCCAAAAGGCACATGAAAAAGTGCTCTACATCACTAATCATCAGAGAGATGCAGATCAAAACAACCATGAGATACCACCTCATACCACAGAGGCTAGCACACATCCAAAAGAACAAAAGCAACCGCTGTTGGAGAGGATGTGGGGAGAAAGGGACCCTTCTACACTGCTGGTGGGAATGCCGGCTACTTCAGCCCTTTTGGAAAACAATATGGACGATTCTCAAAAAACTAGAGGTTGAGCTCCCATTTGACCCAGCAATACCACTGCTGGGAATATATCCCAGAGGAGCAAAAAAGCATATTCAAAATAACATCTGCATTTATATGTTCATCGCAGCACTGTTTACAATAGCCAGAATCTGGAAAATTCCCGAGTGCCCTAGAACAGATGACTGGTTGAAGAAACTTTGGTACATCTATACAATGGAATACTATGCAGCTGTTAGAAAAAATGAGGTCATAAAGTTTGCATATAAGTGGATCAGCCTGGAAAGTATCATGCTAAGTGAAATGAGTCAGAAAGAGAGAGACAGACATAGAAAGATTCCACTCATCTGTGGAATATAGAATAATAGACTAGGAGACTAACACCCAAGAATAGTAGAAATAAGTACCAGGAGGTTGACTCCATGGCTTGGAGGCTGATCTCTCATTCTGGGCAACTCAGAGAAGGGAACACCAAGTAAAATGTGGTCGGAAGTCATGCAGGGGAAGGGTGATGGGTGCCGAATGTAGACTAGAGACTGAACACAATGGCCACGCAACACCTTTATTGCAAACCACAACACCTAATCAGAGAGAGAGAGCAAAAGGGAATACCCTGCCATAGTGGCAGTGTGGGGTGGGGGGAGACGGGACTGGGGAGGGTGGGAGGGATGCTGGGTTTACTGGTGGTAGAGAATGGGCACTGGTGAAGGGATGGGTTCTCGAACTTTGTATGGGGAAAACATGAGCACAAAAATGTATAAATCTGTAACTGTACCCTCACGGTGATTCACTAATTAAAAATAAATAAATTATAAAAAAAAAAACTTAAAAAAAAAAAAAAAGATTGCACTCATCTGTGGAATATAGAACAACAAAGTAGGAGACTAATACCCAAGAATAGTAGTATATAATACCAGGATGTTGGCTCCATAGCTTGGAAGCTGGCCTCACACGCTGGGGGAAAGTAATCCCAGATAGAGAGAGGAACACCAAGTAATATGTGATTGGAGATCCTGCACGGGAAGGGAGATGCGTGCTGAAAGTAGACTAGAGACTGAACAGGATGACCACTCAATACCCTTATTTGGAACCACAACATCCAAAAGGAAAGATAGATATCAAATTGGAATGCCCCGCTACAGAGGTGGGGTGGGGGGAATGGGACTGGGGGGGTGGGAGGGATATTGGGTTCATGGGTGGTGGAAAATGGACACTGGTGGAGGGATGGGCTCTTAAACATTGCATGAGGGAAAAATAAGCACGAAAATGTGCGAATCTGTAACTATACCCTCACTGTGACTCACTAATTAAAAAATAAATGAATTTTTTTAAAAAGATTAATTAATTAATTAATTTTTTAAAAAAAAGATTCTCCCTGGGGTCTGTAGCAATAGCACGGCGGGTAGGGTGTCTGCCTTGAATGTGGCCGAGCCGGGTTCGATTCCTAGCATCCCATATGGTCCCTCAAGCACCGCCAGGAGTGATTCCTTAGTGCAGAGCCAGGAGTAACCCTTGTACATCGCTGGGTGTGACCCAAAAAGAAAAAAAAAATTTTTTAATTCTCCCTGGTTACTTGTTTTGCCCCTTACTATCTTTTGACCCTGTTTTGTCAGCTCCACATTTCTGATGCATCACTATAAGACACAAAAGGGTGTAGTATTTTGATACCACAGAGTATGTGTCAAGTCATGCCAGGCCATAAAGCTTTTCTTCTTCTTAATCACAGCTGATGAAAGAACTGAAACAGAAACTTCACATTCCTGGCCTATTCCTGAGCAGTCAGAGCAGAAAACCAGATTACTCAAACTCCACTTCCAAGATAAGGTGCTTTGAAATGACTCAGATTTGCTTTAAAAAGAAGAAAGCAGGGGTTTCTGGCCAATGACAGCTCTGCTGTTGTTTTTTATTTGTAACTTCTAGGAAGGGAGGGTTGATGAGCCCTGTGTGCAGGGCAAAACTTACAGTGAGGACAGTATCAATCCTCCTCTAACTGCTTTCCTTAGGGTCAGTTTTTTTATCAAACAGATTAAGGTCACTTGAAAAATACATTCACATGAAATAGCTCAAGTGTGATACCCTCTCCCAGCTCCTCACCTCCCACCACCAGGCCTGACATGCTCTCATAAAACACCAACCAAACAAAGGTTTCGTGATGTTTATGTTGAGGTTTTTGAGATGTCAGGGAATCAAACCACACATGCAAGACATGTGCTCGCTCGCTCTCTCTCTCTGTCTCTCTCTCTCTGTCTCTCTCTCTGTCTCTCTCTGTCTCTCTCTCTCTCTCTCTCTCTCTCTCTCTCTCTCTCTCACACACACACACACACACATACACGGATCACATAGGGCAAAAAGAGAGGGCACAGAAGGAAATGATGGACCCCACCCACCATAAATGCCAATACTGTGCTGTTTTAAGGATAATCACTGACCCTTCTCTGAGGTAATTGTATAGTATCTGTTTGGCCGTCTCTTCATTGCTCTGCTGAGTGAGTTCCTGCTGACCTTTTAATAGATCCGGTGTGACCTAGAACATAACATATGGCATTAGACCATAGACTAAAGCTTCCAGGATCTTCCTGAAAAAACAAAAAACCCTGAATAGAAACTTTTAAACACAGTTCTACCTCCCCCCGACTCTCAGATAAGGGTTCCTATTCCAACTGGATCTGCTCCCTAGAAGCACTGCAACTTCCAAGCATGACTTGGCCTCTGCTCACCTACTGCTCACCTGTAAGTGGCAGTTAATAAATACCACCATCCTTCTTGCCACTGGCGCAATCCCGGAACAGCTAACAAATGGTGTCCAGCACTCACCACCCTTATTATCATTTTTATCATTGTCATTACTTTTTATTGTTGTGAGCAAAACACTAAACACATTACTTAAATTTCATTAGTTTGCAACTAATCTAAATTGGGATCAGACTCATTTCTCAGGCTAGAAATTAACCCCATTGCCTCAAAATGTCAAGAAGACACTAAGCAGACAGCCAGAAATTCAGGTTCCCGAAGCTCTAAGTGGAAACCAAGTCTGTAGGCTGGAGAGTTTTGTACACAGAAGGAAAACAGGAACCATGGGGGGCCTAAAGGCCTGGAGCACTTCGGGAGCTCTGGGTTCCTCCCTGGCTGACATGGTTTCCTGTGCAGGGCTGGGAGAAGCACCACTGGGTTTGGCCCACGCACTCCAAGGAAGGAAACTCTCACAGTATTTGACAAACTTCTCCGGCAAAGGGAATCCAGTTCTACTTGAATTAACTCGGGACCACCATGCAACTGAATATAATTATCTGTAGGGGGAAATTCTTCTAAAAAATTTGGATGTGTGGGGCTGGAGAGATAGGACAGCAGGTAGGCTGCTTGCCTTACATGGCGCTGGCCGGAGTTCCATCCCTGTTACCCGAGACAGTCTCCCAAGCACTGCCAGATATAACTCCCGAGTGCAGAGCCAGGACTAACCCCTGAGCATCGCCAGGTGGCGCCAAACCAAAAAGAAATAAA